>NC_074716.1:22529589-22829589 GCF_947242115.1 Biomphalaria glabrata
CTTGGCTCCGACTCAGTCAAAATCTTTGGACCATGTGGTAGTGTTTGAATTTTTGATGCAGAGACCATGGCAGTCTGTAAAGTCTTAAAAGTCAACTCGGCTAGGGACATTTGAGGGCAACACAGATTGTTGTGGTCACTGACTCAAAACCTGTACTACAGGCTTTGCAAAGTCCTGGACCATGGCCCCCCTCCCCTGTCATCATGGCCTCACAAAGCTATGGCACCCCTGGAATAATTCAGTGGGTACCGAGTAACATATATTTGACTGGCAACACCATTGCAGACTTCTTGGCCACTAGGGGAGGGCTAACACCACCCACCGAGCAGGATGTGAGCTTTCATCATGCTCTGGCTATAATTTAAAACAAAAATAGAAATGGAGAAGTGGTTTGAGTGCTGGGACAAGTCTTAAACAGCCCGTGGAGTCTGGGAGCGTATGAAGCGTCCTGACCGCACTTCCCCTTGGTGGAGGCTGTCCAGGTCTGAGCAAGCTATTATAGCACAGTGCAGGACAGGTCAATGTCCTGTTGGCTCATATTTCTCAGGCTATGGCCAAATTTCGATTCACGGTGACCCCGCTGCGGGGAAGAAGAGGAAACGGTGCCTCATATTCTGTTTGACTGCCCCAGACTTGCTGATCTCCGTCTCGACAGGTCTGGGAAACCAAAAATTCTCGACCTGTATGGCGACATGTATGCACTACGCAAAACAGCAGAGTTTCTGTATAGGGCTTTTGCAAGAGAGGATTTGAGCCTCTCAAGCGCTCACTCAAATGGAGTTTGATGATGATTGTTGAATATGATAGCAGGCGAGGTGTCAAACTAAGATGTATAGCTACACAGCCCATTGCCTACATGACAGTTGTGTTAAAGCTTGTCTTTGTTCTTCACCAGCTTAGGGAAGTCGAGCGCTTGGAACACATCTTAAATATCAAGGTTTCCCCAAGTTCTGCTTTGTACCCCATCACTGATGTCCAGTAAGTAAGGTCCTGTAACTAAAGCCCAATATGTAAAGCCCATTGAATAAAGTCCTGAAATTAAATCCCAGTGTGTAAAAGTTCCGTAAGTAAAGCCCGTTTAATAAGGTTCTATTACTAAAGCCAAGTAAATAAAGACCTAAAACTAATGTCTGATTTTAAAAATCCTATTACCAATGCAAACTAAAAAAATCCCAGTAAGAAAAACCCCGTAACTATAGTCCAGAATATAAGATTCCATAACTAAAACCCAATTTAAAAGTCCTGTAGCTAAAGAACAGTAAATAAAGCCCTTTAACTAATGCCCAGTATGGAAAGCCCTATAATCTCTACGCATAGTGTAAACTATTCTTAAATCGTGTAGAAAGTATATACACTGTGTAAACTTGTGTGGTTCCCGTGACTCTATCAGACCAATCAAAAGTCTTCCCACACAGATACATCAAAACGTCTTCTCACACAGATCCATCAAAACGTCTTCTCACACAGATCCATCAAAATGTCTTCCCACACAGACCAATCAAAACGTCTTCCCACATAGATCCATCAAAATGTCTTCCCACACAGATCCATCAAAACGTCTTCCCACACAGACCCATCAAAACGTCTTCCCCCATAGACCCATCAAAACGTCTTCCCACACAGATCCATCAAAACGTCTTCCCACACAGACCAATCAAAACGTCTTCCCACACAGATCCATCAAAACGTCTTCTCACAGAGATCCATCGAAACGTCTTCCCACATAGATCCATCAAAACGTCTTCCCACACAGATCCATCAAAACGTCTTCCCACACAGACCCATCAAAACTTCTTCCCACACAGATCCATCAAAATGTCTTCCCACACAGATCCATCAAAACATCTTCCCACACAGATCCATCAAAATGTCTTCCCACACAGATCCATCAAAACATCTTCCCACACAGATCCATCAAAATGTCTTCCCACACAGATCCATCAAAACATCTTCCCACACAGACCCATCAAAACATCTTCCCACACAGACCCATCAAAACATCTTCCCACATAGATCCATCAAAATGTCTTCCCACACAGATCCATCAAAACTTCTTCCCACACAGATCCATCAAAACGTCTTCCCACACAGATCCATCAAAACTTCTTCCCACACAGATCCATCAAAACGTCTTCCCACATAGATCCATCAAAACGTCTTCCCACATAGATCCATCAAAATGTCTTCCCACACAGATCCATCAAAACGTCTTCCCACACAGATCCATCAAAACTTCTTCCCACATAGATCCATCAAAATGTCTTCCCACACAGATCCATCAAAATGTCTTCCCACACAGATCCATCAAAACTTCTTCCCACACAGATCCATCAAAACGTCTTCCCACACAGATCCATCAAAACGTCTTCCCACACAGATCCATCAAAACATCTTCCCACACAGATCCATCAAAACATCTTCCCACACAGATCCATCAAAACGTCTTCCCACACAGACCCATCCAAAAGGTCTGCCCACACAGAAGTCGTCAAGGATGGGTTCCATTGGGTGATGTCTGTCATGTCTGTCCTTCTCCTTCAGGTGTACAAATGTTGGGTTCCATAACTTTCAATTTACTCTACACTTTTGGCGCTCAGTAACGTATTAAAGACTTCTTTCAACTTGATTAGTTTTACTTATTTAGTACACATTGTAAGAATCGGGGTGAAGTGAACAATATCAATATAGTGTCGTAGTCGTAGATCCACTAGGGTTCCTATTGTAAAGTACTTTGTAGAGCCCTATTCTTGAGAGACATTATCATTCACACACAACACAGGTAAAGGTGGCGCCTGATTTGTTGGCACAGGAAACAGACATTTGTTTTGTCTTGGCTTCCTTTGATTCAAGAGATGGCTTTTTTTACTGCCCATATTATTTTTTTGTCACCATCTCTCTCCTCGCTGTGCAGTTTAGGGCTATCCCAGTAGCCAACATACAGATGTCCACTACTTTGAGACCCCGTTTGATTACACCCCATAAGGAGGGTAGCGGTGCCCATCGTTAGTTCTTCATAGAGAATGACTTTAGGGATCAGTTCTCGAAATCTATATTTTCAAAGCCATAACGGACTTAACGACTGATTCATTCACCACTACTTACAAATGACCGCCACATGGAATGGACGGCAAGATTTGAACATGTCATCAGTTATTGTTTACCTTGTACCTAGAACAGCTAGGCACCTTTCTGAGTTGAAACGGCAGCGGTTCATTTTCCCCAAAATGTTGTGTTTTTTTTTATTGGCAATTTTGGTTTGAAGTCTTTATCATTTAATTAAAGCATCATTTTGTTACGACTAGATCTAGATCAAAATGTATTCTAGATCTAGAAGTAAAACAGTTCATACCTGGATAAGCCTGGATTGTACAGTAGGGTCTCTCAATCAATCATTTTTTTAACTATTTTTATAATATTTTTCTCTGATGGGTGGTGGAATATTCCATATTTGATAAAAATGTGAAATTTCACCCACTTATTTCTTAGCATAAGTCTACATAGGAGTATTATCATGTATTAGAGTTAAATTTATAAATATTTGAATTATAGTTTATAAATAAGTTGAGTTTAAAAATTGATTTGTAATTTTTACAGTTGTTAGCATTCTATTTGGATTTTGCTGGGGTTGATACATAGATAGTCTTTGGATTTGACTGGGGTTGATTCATAGATAGTCTTTGGATTTGACTGGGGTTGATTCATAGATAGTCTTTGGATTTGACTGAGGTTGATTCATAGATAGTCTTTGGATTTGACTGGGGTTGATTCATAGATAGTCTTTGGATTTGACTGGGGTTGATTCATAGATAGTCTTTGGATTTGACTGGGGTTGATTCATAGATAGTCTTTGGATTTGACTGGGGTTGATTCATAGATAGTCTTTGGATTTGACTGGGGTTGATTCATAGATAGTCTTTGGATTTGACTGGGGTTGATTCATAGATAGTCTTTGGATTTGACTGGGGTTGATTCATAGATAGTCTTTGGATTTGACTGGGGTTGATTCATAGATAGTCTTTGGATTTGACTGGGGTTGATTCATAGATAGTTGTCACAAGTTTTTCTTGTTCTTATTTGAGTGTTAAACTGTGAAGATGGCTTGAGGCTACTATAGTGTTATGTAGATCAGACAATGCTCTTTTAGTACTTGGTTTATTGAAGACTTTTATCTCTGATCTTTATTAAACACTCAAAGAACATCCGGTGATGCCGGAGATTCATATATATATATATATGCGGTCGCATATGTTGCAGTGGCCTAAGGCCGGCCCTGCAAAATAGCGGCGTATGCGCTGGTCGACTAGTAAAATAGATTCAAACAAATGTAGGCCTATAACTTCTACAACTCAAAAGTTCAAGTGACGCACCTAGCCCAGCTAAAACAATTTCACGGCAAACCACGCTTCCGGTGACGTCATAGCTCTTCCGTCTCAGAACCTTCTAGAGCAAAGGCGGAACTAGTTGCCAAGGTTACTGCCGCAGCTAGTCTGCTACGTGACAATAGTCTTTGGATTTGGCTGGGGTTGATACATAGATATTCTTTGGATTTGGCTGGGGTTGATACATAGATAATCTTTGAAAGCATCAATGGCCACGACATAGCCTAAAATTGTTTGACATATTGTTCCTTCAGAACATTGTTACACTCTTGCCCAAACCTCCCGAAGGAAGGAGGACAGGCCTCGAGACGAGAGCACGTGCCAGACGATGGGCTAAATAAACATAACCGGGGAAAGGGGGGGGAAGTGATAATAGAATTCATGGGTTATAAGAAGAGGTGTGTGCGTTTGGTGGGTGCGTCATAAAGCGGGCCGCTCTTATTCAACTAACGGTGTCAAAATGCGGACAGTTTCATTGTAAGTGAAATAAAGTTGAGAGTTACGGCCAAAATAATTCATGGGACGATGCGCAAGATGGAATTTAAACAACGTAGGGGGGAGGGGCGGGGTCAAGCTGTGTTAATGGAAGTAGAAAAAAGGGTCAAATTGAATAATATTTACCATAGGTAAAAATCAACGGACGTAGCCGATGTTTAATGCTAGTTTTGTGTGGAAGAGGTTTTCCATTTATGCTAAGTTACATGCTCCTGTAAATATCGATGCTTTATTCTCCAGTTAAAGTTTAATGCGCATCCAAAATGCTGTAACCCAGGCTCTCCTTGTCCAGGCACACAGAGAACAGAATGGCTGAGCTGAAGAAGATTGCTGAGCGAGCTAGGAGGAACAGTCAAGTTCATGAGATGATGATCGAGCAGAAGCTGTCTACCTACCGAGACAAAGACGAGAAAATCTACATCGATGTCAAGTCTCACATTGACCTGAGTAAAATTGACGACAGGACGAAGATTTTTAACAAAATATCGAGGCTAGAGAGCAAGGTAGGGTGGTTGGGAGATAGAGCTTCAGTCTAGACTATAGAGTGTTCTGTCCTGGCTATTTCCTGTGTTTACAGTGCAAAACTTCGCCATGTTTAACTGTGTCATGTTATCTCTGCCATGTTTAACTGTGTCATGTTATCTCCAACAAGTTTAACTGTGTCATGTTATCTCCAACAAGTTTAACTGTGTCATGTTATCTCCAACAAGTTTAGCTGTGTCATGTTATCTCCAACTAGTTTAACTGTGTCATGTTATCTTCAACAAGTTTAACTGTGTCATGCTATCTCCAAGTAGTTTAACTGTGTCATGTTATCTCCAACAAGTTTAACTGTGTCATGTTATCTCCAACAAGTTTAACTGTGTCATGTTATCTCCAACAAGTTTAACTGTGTAATGTTATCTCCAACAAGTTTAACTGTGCCTTGTTATCTCTGCCATGTTTAACTGTGTCATGTTATCTCCAAAAAGTTTAACTGTGTCATGTTATCTCCAACAAGTTTAACTGTGTCATATTATCTCCAACAAGTTTAACTGTGTCATGTTA
This sequence comes from Biomphalaria glabrata, assembly GCF_947242115.1. Lineage (NCBI taxonomy): Eukaryota > Metazoa > Mollusca > Gastropoda > Planorbidae > Biomphalaria > Biomphalaria glabrata. The sequence goes on from NC_074716.1 coordinate 22,535,511, forward strand.
TCTCCAACTAGTTTAACTGTGTCATGTTATCTCCAACTAGTTTAACTGTGTCATGTTATCTCCAACAAGTTTAACTGTGTCATGTTATCTCCAACAAGTTTAGCTGTGTCATGTTATCTCCAACTAGTTTAACTGTGTCATGTTATCTTCAACAAGTTTAACTGTGTCATGCTATCTCCAACTAGTTTAACTGTGTCATGTTATCTCCAACAAGTTTAACTGTGCCTTGTTATCTCTGCCATGTTTAACTGTGTCATGTTATCTCCAAAAAGTTTAACTGTGTCATGTTATCTCCAACTAGTTTAACAGTGTCATGTTATCTCCAACAAGTTTAACTGTGTCATGTTATCTCCAACAAGTTTAACTGTGTCATGTTATCTCCAACTAGTTTAACAGTGTCATGTTATCTCCAACAAGTTTAACTGTGTCATGTTATCTCCAACAAGTTTAACTGTGTCATGTTATCTCCAACAAGTTTAACTGTGCCTTTTTTTTATATCTCCGCCATGTTTAACCTTATTCTCATATCTCTGCCATGTATAGCTACACCCTGTTTAAATCACTAATGTGTAACTCTGACATGGTTCTCTGCACTATAATTAGTTCATTGATACATAACTCTCATTGCTCTCCTGATAGATCAAGAGTTTCGCAGTCAGGGGAGAGGCCACCATACACTCCCCTACCAACGAGGAAGAGAACGAAGAAATCTATCGGATTCTCCAACATCATATCGTGACGTCCAGCGAGAGCACAGAAGTTACTTAGGACACGCCCTTGAAGGAAGTCTGCAGGTCAGAACTCAGTCGGCGCCGTATGGAATTCACTCGATAGCAACATTCAGTGCCGCAGTTCTCAGTCGTTATCCATGGGCGGGACAAGCAGAAGTCTACAGGTGTCACATGACTTCTACAGCTTGTCAACCATTGGTTGTTAGGGCTTCACACTGCTTAGTACTAATACACTTAGAGTGGACACAAGAATATAGTCATTGTATTGGTTTGTTGTCCTTCTTTTCTGGTCCAGGTTTGTGGAATCAATAAATTCGTATTTCTGTTATTTCTAAATTAATGTAAACAAACAAAATTCATCAATTTATTTAGGCTTCGTGACATTGAAGAGCCAGCAGAGAGGGGAGTGGGGAGGAACCAAGAATACATCAAACACTGAACCAGAATGTACAAATAGAACAAAATACGTTTTTTAAAAAAAAGTCTATATTAAGCGTTATTGTATACGTTTGGATCAGTCATGTAATTAAATCTGTAATTGATCGAGAATCTAGACTAACCGTAATAAATCTGTGCGATTAGTAAGTTTCACATCTTTAACACATTTATGCAAACGGTTTTACATTTTTTGTCCAAAAAATATATTTTTACATTTATATTGTTAAGTTAAGAAAGTTCTTGTCATACTAACTACTACATTTACAAAAAAAAAATGTTGACTATTTTTTTAAAGAGAAAAAAGCTATTTATGCAAATAAGTTGAACAGAATTTAAAACAACAATTAATAAGTAGTTTAACATATTATCACTTGAACTGTAGCCCCACATAACCAACATAGAGCACTCAACCAAAGGGGAAATTATTATTATTTATTTATTTTTACGGAAATTTATTTCTCTTGAGGATTTGAATAAGAGATTGGCCCTTTACAAAACAATTAGATCAATTAGATATTCATTAAAAGACATCAGTTAGGCCAAGTTCACGTCTATCTTCACATTTACTTTCACCTATCCTTTGGTCTGCGTGACAGATGGGGCACCACACAAGATCTGGCAACATTTTTTCTCCATTTTTCTTAGTAATTTGTCTTTGATAGAATTTAATTCTGATGTTCTTTCTGAAAATATTGAAAACTGCCTTTTTATCTGCCTGGGTGGACCACTTCGGGGGCCGATTTTGAGTTTGTGTTTCCACATAAACTGTCTTTGTAACCTTGTTACCAAATGTTTTTGTTTAGCGCGATTTCATGCTTTTAGCTTTCTCAATACGCTATGATCCGATCACTGGTCTAGACAAATTAGGAAAAAGGTGGGGAGGGGGAGAAAGAAGGGCTTATCCAAGTTAATGTTACCGTAATCGCTTTTTAATAGCATTTATAAAAAAAAAATCCGAAGTCAAGGGCTCATTCCTCCTTATTCTTCTCAAGCCAACACATTAACCACTGTGCCAGTGAAGTGCTTATGAAAATAGAGTTGTATAAGTATCAAACTTAAAAGCAGCGACCTATTTCCCTCTACGAAGTGTAAAGGGGACTATTTCACACTATACCACCACATCAGTCTAGTACTTTTTTTTTCCATTTGTTCGATATCAAACAAAATACTTTAATTGCCAATAGCAAATGAAATAACGAAACCTAATCAAATATTGAGACACGAAGCTAGTAATCTCAGTATAAAACCTTTACTATAATATTATGTTGCTAAGATAAACTTTCACGACTAACACGGGTGTCATGTGGCCAGCATAACGACCAATCATTTTGACTTTCCTAACGTAACCATTAAAGTTGAGCTCGGTGGGCGCCCTAAAAATCCAGAAGTTCAATACAGAAGGTACGTTTATTTTTAATAATTTAATATTGAAGCTACAAATCAAGATTTGTCAGAAGTGTTGCACATGGATTGGTTTCTTTATTCCCGTAAATATTGACAACAGATCCTATCGATTATCTGTTAGTTATATTAATTTAATTCAATGTTTACATTGAAAGGAGACATCTTGTTTGCTGATTCATTCAAACGTCTCTAAATAATGAAGACTATTGTTAAGGCTAATCAATTTTTTTTCTGTTGTAAATAGTTTTAAGAGTCAGTTTATGTCATGACGGTACAACTGTTTTTCACCACCACCAAGCCTCTATTTTGCAGGGCCAACCTTAGGCCACTGCAACCTATGCGACAGCAGTAGGCCACGCACTTTCATAGGACCCGCGCTAATTCTAGGTGTATAAATTATTAAATTAAACCATTTTATAACTTATAATAACAGATTTCCCGCGACTCCTGTCGATTTACCAGGAGCTCCTGGAAATCTCCTGAAAATGCAAAATATACGAAAATTATTAAAATCTTTTGAATACTAAACACATAAATATATAGACAAAATTTGTCATTTTGGTGTGTCATTCAATATGGAAAACGCCAATCGTATGCGCGATAAGTAAAAACGGCAGTATGCATTACCCGTAATTGTGTAATGTGGTGAAAGAAGCTTCTCGCGCCTCAAACTAATGAAGAATTAATGAAGATCAACAATTCTCATAGATAGATTGAAACATTTGGTATTTCTTACTATTGAGCCTGATCTATGTTGGAAACAAAAGTTTTATGATATACTGTACGACTTCGCTACATGCAAGGCTTGTAAAGTAATTCTGTGCGTAGTAAAGAATGCATAAAATGCAAAGACGAATATATTTTCTAATACAAACTTAGGCCACTTACTGACACTTAAGACACTTACTGGTCAACAAAACAGTTACTGGTCGTTAAGATACTTACTGGTCAACAAAACACTTACTGGTCAACAAAACACTTACTGGTCAACAAGACATTTACTGGTCAACAAGACACTTACTGGTCAACAAGACATTTACTGGTCAACAAATCACTTACTGGTCAACAAAACACTTACTGGTCAACAAAACACTTACTGGTCAACAAGACAATTACTGGTCGTTAAGACACTTACTGGTCAACAAGACACTTACTGGTCGTTAAGACACTTACTGGTCAACAAGACAATTACTGGTCGTTAAGACACTTACTGGTCGTTAAGACACTTACTGGTCAACAAGACACTTACTGGTCGTTAAGACACTTACTGGTTGTTAAGACACTTACTGGTCAACAAAATACTTACTGGTCGTTAAGACACTTACTGGTCAACAAGACACTTACTGGTCAACAAAACACTTACTGGTCAACAAAACACTTACTGGTCAACAAAACACTTACTGGTCAACAAAACACTTACTGGTCAACAAGACAATTACTGGTCAACAAAACACTTACTGGTCAACAAGACACTTACTGGTCAACAAAACACTTACTGGTCAACAAAACACTTACTGGTCAACAAGACACTTACTGGTCGATAAGACACTAACTGTTCAACAAAACACTTACTGGTCAAAAAGACACTTGTAAACAAGACAATTACTGGTCAGCAATACATTATCTGTTCAGCAAGACACTTACTGGTCAGCAAGACACCCATTGCGTCGTAATGGACCATTACAAAAAAAAACAGATTTTGCTCACGTGCATAAAACGGACGGAAATCTGCCCTATGGAGATTATAGACCCAACTAATGAGTGTTGAGTCCTGTCCACTCTCTCTCTTCTCTCGACACATTGATATTGTCTTCTGGCTCAACTCAAATTGGGCGCCCCGTCAGCCGCCAACGTTTAAACGTTTTGTCTCTACTAAATGTTTGCCTGTAGCGCCCTGCTCGAAAGTTGTAACTTAGGGGCACGTTACACAGCCGTCTGCTAGCTCCCCGCCACAGATGTTGCTCAAAAACACTTCAAGAAAGAGATGGTGTGACCATCTTTAAAAGTACTGCTCACTGGACCGTGAGCTACCATCACCTGCAGTCATTAGTGTAATCCTGGTTCGAGCTTGTGGTGAGAGGTATCCGTACGAGGAGAATAAGGGGAGGGGGGGGGAGAGAAGAGGGTCGGTGATTAGTTTGATCAGGTGTACATTTAAAAGCAAAATGATCTTCCATCCCTGGGATTCTTCCAAAGTTCTGCTTCAAAAAATGTGCAATCTATTTTTTTATTGCATGCATGATTTCACAGCACGATCAGTTGCATTGGTAGTTTTGATTGAGTTTAGATGTATGGTATTTATTACTAGTGACATGGCTATTAGTGGATATAGTAACATGGCTAGTAGTGGATATAGTAACATGACTAATTAGTAGCGGATAGAAATAATTTAGACTTCATCTCTCATCATCATGCACGTGACTTTGACACAAGTTATAATCCTTCCAGTCTAAACACTTCTGAACATGTTGAGACCGTCAAGAATGTGTGTGTGTGTACATTCAATAGATAGATGCAATAACATCTTTGTCCAGGCCCATGATACCGTCTGCTTGCTACGTCTTCCAAAAGTACTCCTACACAAAGTGTTAGTTCTGATGTGCTAGACTTCCAAATGTTTGAATGTCAATGTATTCCTACATGAAGTGTTAGTTCCTACACAAAGTGCTAGTTCCTATATAAAGTGTTAGTTCCTACATAAAGTGTTAGTTCCTACATGGAGTGTTAGTTCCTACATGAAGTGTTAGTTCCTACACAAAGTGCTAGTTCCTATATAAAGTGTTAGTTCCTACATGGAGTGTTAGTTCCTACATGAAGTGTTAGTTCCTACATGAAGTGTTAGTTCCCACACAAAGTGTTAGTTCCTACATAAAGTGTTAGTTCCTACATGAAGTGTTAGTTCCTACATGAAGTGTTAGTTCTGATGCGAACTTTGGAACTTCGTGATTGTCTTAAAAGTGGAGTCTAAGGCACTTGGAGCTCTAGGCATAAGTAAGCTTGCCTCAGGGCTTAGGCATAGGCAAACTAGGCCGCTGCCTAGGGCCTCAATTTGTTTGGTAGCCTCGCTCTGGACAAGTTACAATTATTTTAGAGAAGAAATGGCCGGCCACCTTATTAACGAATCCAACCTCTGCTGCCTTGCAGCTAAAACCAAACAAGGGAAAGGCTTCGGAAGTCAACCCTGGTGGAAAAAAAATAGGAGCCAATGACCCTAGGGCAGCTTGCAACACACTGGGCTACACTCTGACAGAACCTCGGCCGTCCATGATCTTAATCTGTATCGTTTTTTTAGCGGCCCCCGTAAGGGGAAAAAGCCGCTATTAGGTTTGTGCAAAATGTCCGTCTGTCCGTCTGTCCGTCTGTCACACTCAGATCTCGAAAACTAGAAGAGATATGAAAAATATTATTTCATCATTAAATCCGGCTTGAAAAGTTTAGGTGCAACGGCTACTTTCGGTTTTCTAAAAGCAAACCGTTTAATTTATAAAATTAATTATGCAAGCGATTTTTTCATAAAAATACACCAATTCTAAAACAATTACGTAAATGTAAGGGAGGCAATGTTACAATATGCTAACAAAGATGGACGATTTTTGTGTATTTTCAGTATCACTAAGTCAAATATATTTTTAAAATGTCAGGAAATGTTTACAACAAATACAAATAATAGTTAAAGACGTTTTTTCTGGTCAACTAGCTGCTAAAATTAAAAGAAAACATTTCTGTTTGTTTATAAAGGCTAATAATGCACTTTGTATGTAAATATCACGCACATTTTTTTAAATGGACTTTTTATGCAGCGATTTTCGTGCAGTAGCGTAACGTCGCAACATGATCAGGTGCTAAACCAATTCCTTAAACTTTTTTTAAAAATCAGATTTTATCTATTTTTTGTTTAGTGCCCCCATCCGAATAAAAGAAGCTTATTTTTGTGCGTTTTGTCTGTTGGTCGGTCTGTCCGTCACGATTAGATTTAAAAAACTAGAACTCTAAAAGCTATTGAAAATCTGATTTACCCTTTAATGTTCCTCCCATAACATCTCAATAGTTTTAAGTATCTAAAATTGATTGTTCCGGATTTTTTTGTGCAAAACTAATCAACGCCAACAAATGTTTGTTTGCTCTTCTAATTTATATTACATTCATGCTTAAACGTTGCAAAAACACATTATCAATAATATGTTGTTCCGTTTTTTATGTAAATAGCATATTAATGCTAAATCATAATCTCTATACTGACTTATATTTCATTAATTGTAAAAATGTTCCGGATATTGTTTTATAAAACATGAATTATGCCTAATGATTGTTTGAAATCGCATAAGGCTTTTAAAAATAGTAATTTACTAGAATTGATTACTGAAAATTACTTTTTAGACATTTAATTTTCTTGTAAAACATAACATAGAAGTTTTGTAATCGATAAAGAAAGTTCCGGATTTTGTTTCTTACAAATCGTCGCCAGAAATTTCCGAATTTATTTAAAAATCTACTAACGCCAAATAATTGTTTGAACTCCCTCTTCTAATTAATAAACAAATAATCTTCTCATTTACGAAATAATGTTTTTACGGATTTTTATGAAAAATATTTTAACTCCCTGCTCTCTTACAGTACATTTAACTTTCTACCTAAAACATTAAAAAATCTAATTATCGTTAATATTATGTTCCGATTTTTAAGGAAAACAGAATCCAAACACCAAAGTAAGGTATGAAAATCTCTCCACGTGGCTGTAGTACATCTAATTTTTATACGAGACCATCCAAAAAATTTAATTAACGGTATTACATTTATCTGAAATTCTCTTTTTTCTTTTACTATTTATACAAACATCCGGAAACAATCTATTATATAAACTTTTCAATTGTGTTCATACCTAAAAATTATTGCGATGTTTTGAAACGTAAAATAAAGGTTAATCAATTTTTAATAACTTTTAGTTGTTTTTTTTATATCAAGATAACGGACAGACCGACTGACAGACAAAACGCAAAAACAATGTGGCTTTGATCCTTTTTAAATAATATCTATTAGAACTCAGTGCACCAATGTCTATGAACCCTCGTTAAATATCTCGTGTAAATAAAGACATTTTTTTTTATGGTACCGGTACTAGCCTATTGTGAGGTAATGGAATTTTTTTTCTTTGACGTCATATGAATGGACTCTTTAAATGTAATGTTAAAAGAACGCACTCGGTGCACCAATGTCTATTAACCCTCGAAAAAATTGCTTGTATTAATGAAAACATATTTTAGTCTAACTAAGCCGTGTGACGTAGTGTTTTTTTTTCCTTTGACGTCACATGGAATGAATTCTTTAAATGAAATGCTAAAAGAACGCACTCGGTGCACCAATGTCTATGAACACTCGAGAAATGGCTCGTGTTGATAAAGGTGATTTTTAGTCTAGCTAGGCCTTGTGACGTAGTGTTTTTTTTTTCCTTTGACGTCATATGGAATGAATTCTTTAAATGAAATGCTTAAAGAACGCACTCGGTGCACCAAAGTCTATGAACACTCGATAAATGGCTCCTATAGATGAAGGCGATTTTTAGTCTAGCTAGGCCGTGTGACGTAGTGTTTTTTTTTTCCCTCTGACGTTATATGGAATTAATTCTTCAAATGAAATGAAAAAAGAACTCGGTATAGTAATGTTTATTAAGCCTCGTTATGTGACTCGCGTTTAAAAAAGGAATGATATCTTGATTTAGATCTAGATTTTTTAAACTAGATCTAGATTTTTATTACAGTATATCTAGATCTGGATTTATATTCTAATTAAAATTATTTTAGAGTCTAGATCTAGAATTTCTAGATCTAGTTTAGACTAAAATAGACTAGATTAAGATGTAGAATTTCAATTTCTAAACTTAAAGTGTAAAAAAAAAGTGTAGATTTTCATTTCCAAACGTTTTGATCAATATTGTAATGTTTTAAAATACTAAAACTAATCTACTATTTTTTTTATTAAATTTAAATTTACGGCAAATGAATCTTTGAAACATTATTACTTTTGACCATCGGATGGCTGCCTGGTCGTGCGGTTTTCGCGCTGGACTGTCGTTCAGATTTATGGATGGCCCAGGGTTCAAACCCTGCCCGCTCCCATCCCCCGTCGTCCTGCGGGAGGTTTGGACTAGGAAGTAATTATCTTCAACTCTGAAGGAACATCCGAAACGTGTAAAACATTTTACATCAAAATTAAATCACCTCTTGAATATTATTTGCGAATATGCAGATCCGACAGGGATCCGACTTCGACGGGGGCCGCCTCTGAGTTTGTGTAACACAAATTCTCTTTGTAATCTTGTTTTTTTTGTGTGTGGGATTTTTCTGCTTTGAGACGAGAAAATGCAGAATGGGCAATAATTTTCCGACAAAGCTAATGCTCAGGCTGTTATCGCTCACGTCCGTCACGGCTTTAATGTCTACGTAACTTGATTGACTAGAGGACAGGTAAACATTCTTTTTTTTCACTTTGTTAACCAAAGTAATGATGATTGCATATACAGAGAGTGGTCAGTAAAATTTCAAGTCATTCATTTTGAAATCATACCGTGGAAATAAATGCGCACAAGCGCACAAGAGATAGATAGATAGAGAGAGAGAGAGAGAGAGTGTGTGTGTGTCTGTGTTCTTTCTATCATTTCGAAGGATCCAAGGACAAGTTCCATCGAGCATGTCGTCTGTTGCTATTGAACGTTACAAACTGGTCGTGTCCGAGCCATCATGCTAACAATGTTCATGCACAATTAAATCTAGGACCAATTGTAGATTGGATATCTGGAGTGGTCAATAACTCAAGTTACTGTCGCCAGACTTATTGAGTTTCTCGTGGCCTGGATCTTTATTTGGTCTTCTCATCTTTCTTTCTCTTTTTCTTTCTCTATACAAAATCTCTTTTTTTTTTTTTAATCTATCTGTCAATCTTATTTTTCATCTTTCTCTTTTTTTTTATGAAAAAAAAAGTCATTAAGCCACAATCTGTAAATAGGTCGCAATCAGTCATTAAGTCGCAATCAGTCATTAAGTCACAATCTGTAAATAAGTCGCCATCAGTCATTAAGTCGCAATCAGTCATTAAGTCGCAATCAGTCATTAAGTCACAATCAGTCATTAAGTCACAATCATCTCCATCCTTCTTCGTCTCCCGCTTCTCTCCCCTCCCCGCCAGATTAAAAAAAAAAAAAGAAATATAACTGGATCAATCCCCATCATTTCGACTTCAGGCTCTAAGTACTCTAGAGATATAAATCAAACTCTTCAAACTTTACAGAAATCAAAACTATCTAAACTTTATATAAAACCTTCTTCATGCTTTTAAAAAAAATATTAAATTCTAAAATTGTATATTTGAAAACATGTTTTAAATGTTGAACTTTTCCGGATCCAGTGCAAGAAATATGTTCGTCGGAATATGTTTAGTCAGTTTGATATGTCATTTGTTTATCCCTGACAACTTGTTTTGACTGGTGATACCTGGACCTCAGGCGCAGAGATTTCCTATTAATTCTGCATGAACATTCCCTGTGAAGTGTGCCCCTCACTAGCGAAGCTGTCACAACTAAGCATTATCAGCACTGGACATGTTATAACCATAGCTGTCACAAAACGCAATGTCTCCGACACACTCATCTGTCTCTGAAACAATTTTCGCTCTTGCTACGGAAATTTTCGGCTTCCTCCTTGACGGTAAAAAAAAACAACTTTTTTTTTTCTGAAAACGTGGCTTGGAATATAAATAAAATAAGTGCGTACGTAGCTTTAAACAGGAACCAGGGGAGCTAAACGCGTATGACGCGGGTCGTCGTCAAGTTCAAGACGTGAGAAGTCCCTGCCCAGGTGTCGGGGGACAGGTCGTTTCTGGAAGACGGATGGTGGGATCTGGTCCTTGCTGTCAGAGAGTGACACCGGGCTCGTCTAAAGACTGACATGGTACTGTCCGAAGTCATTTATTCACAGCGTTGGCGTGTTTGTTTGAGAGATCTGTGTGTTAGTGTGAGAGATCTCTGTGTGTGTGTGTGTGTGTGAATGTGAGAGAATAGATCTAAATGTGAACTTATGGAGAGCGTCGTATCAAGATGTGAGTGAAAAACATAAATAGTTTGCCCCCACGAATTATTTAAATATTAAAGGTCATGAATTCGTTGATCGCTCAGTTGGACGATTCTATTTCAAACTATATCTCTCTCCTCATCAGTACATTGTTAGTATTTGGTCAGATTTACTTAGCGCCTAGAGACACTCTTCTCTTCAAGTTGAGATATAATCAGACAAGATTATGAGCATAATCAAATTCAATTGACAACAATTCCGGACTTCTTTTATCAATTAAATCCATTAACAACAACAACAACAAAAGGATTCATCCAATGTCACAATCTACTATCACAAACTTAGACTCACACACACCAACCTACTATCACAAACTTAGACTCACACACACCAACCTACTATCACAAACTTAGACTCACACACACCAACCTACTATCACAAACTTAGACTCACACACACCAACCTACTATCACAAACTTAGACTCACACACACCAACCTACTATCACAAACTTAGACTCACACACACCAACCTACTGACACAAACTTAGACTCACACACACCAACCTACTGACACAAACTTAGACTCACACACACCAACCTACTATCACAAACTTAGACTCACACACACCAACCTACTATCACAAAGTTAGACTCACACACACCAACCTACTGACACAAACTTAGACTCACACACACTAACCTACTGACACAAACTTAGACTCACACACACCAACCTACTATCACAAACTTAGACTCACACACACCAACCTACTATCACAAACTTAGACTCACACACACCAACCTACTGACACAAACTTAGACTCACACACACCAACCTACTGACACAAACTTAGACTCACACACACCAACCTACTATCACAAACTTAGACTCACACACACCAACCTACTGACACAAACTTAGGCTCACACACACCAACCTACTAACACAAACTTAGGCTCACACACACCAACCTACTGACACAAACTTATGCTCACACACACCAACCTACTGACACAAACTTAGGCTCACACACACCAACCTATTGACACAAACTTAGGCTCACACACACCAACCTACTAACACAAACTTAGGCTCACACACACCAACCTACTAACACAAAGTTAGACTCACACACACCAACCTACTGACACAAACTTAGACTCACACACACTAACCTACTGACACAAACTTAGACTCACACACACCAACCTACTATCACAAACTTAGACTCACACACACCAACCTACTATCACAAACTTAGACTCACACACACCAACCTACTGACACAAACTTAGACTCACACACACCAACCTACTGACACAAACTTAGACTCACACACACCAACCTACTATCACAAACTTAGACTCACACACACCAACCTACTGACACAAACTTAGGCTCACACACACCAACCTACTATCACAAACTTAGACTCACACACACCAACCTACTGACACAAACTTAGGCTCACACACACCAACCTACTAACTGTGACAAGTCAAAAACTCGCTGTCAGAGTCACTCAAATTTATCACAGCATTAATTATTATTTTTCCTTATTTATTTATTTTATTTTAATTATTTCCCCATCCTACCCCCAAATTTCCCACCCGCACCACCTTTTCCGCTCCAGGCTAGACTTAGTTGACCACATTGGAGATAGCTAGGCCACGTCTTTCGATTTATCTTCCCTTGACCGGGGCAAAGATAGACACATTCTCTTTGATCTTATCGACAGGATGTCTGACGGCCCCAGTGGACACCACCTTGTGTGGAATGCAAGTCACTCCCCCCCCCTTTCTCCTATGCCTCTCTTTGATCTAGGAGACCACGAGGACAAACACGCCCATTGACCTCCCAATGTGCGAATCCCATCTCTTGTCGGACTTCACCCACGTGTAAGATAAATCTTAGCCTAGGACATTTCCTGTGTCCGACCACATTTTCCAGGCCTTTGTATATAAGGTAAATTAAATCGAGTCAGACTCTCTCTTTCTCATTCGAGCTGAGCTATCGAGTCTGGACTATATCATTTATTCTCCCTCCTAGAGGAATACCTGGTGGTTAGCCGAACTTAATCACAAGTTCCATCTTAATTACTTTTGTGCTATTTCCATTGGATTTTATCATGTGTAGTTTATTATTTCATTTATATTTAATTAGTGCATTGTGTATTTCTCACTGTCGTAAGTAGAAAACATGAACACGGCTAATGTATATTTTATGTATTGCATTAATCTATTAATGCTACGTTGCTCAATTGATCATTGATGCAACCTTGTATATATTTGTACATCTTATTTTATTTCCTTTATCTCGGTTGACAGCCTTGATAATTCCACTATCGCACTAATACTGCGCTTAGAAAGGAGATATGAATTATCTCCCCTTTACTCATTTTACTCTAATGAGAGTTGCGCCGCTTGAAGGGACACCCTCTCCATTCAAGCACGCTTCATTGTTCTCGACCCACGGTCATATCTAAACAAACCATCTGGGTCGCTGACCACCGCCCATTCCCCCCCCCCCTTTCTTTCTCTATCCACCTGTGTTGTTTATTTGAGATTATTATTTCCCCTTCTATGTACATTTTTAAATTATTATTTCCCCTTTTATGTACATTTCTATATTGCTACTATCTGCCATCTATTTTCCCAAATCCCATTTGTCATCATCTCCTCATTGTGCTCTAAAGCAATTTCACCAATCTGACGAATGCACCTCAGTCGAGGGCATCGATAAGATGCATGAGAGACATGTCCTAACTTGTCTTTATTTATCCGCAGCCTCCCTCAGGTGTCTGCCTATTTATTTGTTTGATATCAAGGATCACCTACTATCTTTGTGCTTAGTGCTATTCAGCACTGCACTAGCTCACTGACCTGCCTATTTATTTAGTGCTGTTCAGCACTGCACTTGCCTACTGAGATCTACTCAACTCTACCACTTGGCGCTATCGGCATTGCCCGCCTATTCGACAGCCCACCGGTCAAGCTATTAGGTGCGACGTCCCTATAGATTCAGATCTGTGTGAGACGTCATAGCTACGCCAACCCTCTGCAACTCACTGGACATATCTTGGGGGAGCTACCACCTTCTACCAAGCGCGTCCCCAGGTGGCGGATAGGGGAAAGACCCTTAGATATAAGGGTTAGCTGTGAATAGCTAATAAACAGCCGCGGACCAACTGGTTTGCAGTCATGGAGGATGAGGTGAAGTATTCCAGTGGTTAGAATATTTACTAAAAACATCTCAGAAATCCAGGGAAATGATTGCAAAAAGCGAGTATAGGGCGCTCTAACTCTAAACCCGGGTAGATGAAACCCGTTAGCTAGGGATAGCAGTTCATCTAGGAGAGAAAACTCCGAAAATAAACACCTGCTGTCTTGCAGATGATCTTGGATGATCAAAGGCTATGGGAGCACACCCAGAAAGAAAAGCAGGCTGAAGTCGGAGTCAATGGGCCTCCTGGCGCATAACACATTGACACGCAACCTCATCTATGTTGGAGTTCAGTAACGATTCTAATAGATGTGGCGTCCTGCCTGTGGAATCCCGCCGCGCAGGTAGGGGGCCGGGCTCTCCGCCTCGAAGGAGCCCACACAAGCGAGCTGGTGGTTCTTCTATCTCTGCCTGTGGAGCCAGGAGCAGGGACAAGAAAGTAAATACTACTGGCCAACACTCCAAGACCAAAAGTCTAAAAATCTTACAATGGAACACAGAGGGCATCCAAAAGAAAAAAGAAGCTCTAAAAATATTTCTGCATGAGAAAGAAATTGATGTAGCTTGCATCCAAGAAACTCATTTGAACAGTAATCTTCGTTTCTCCATTAGAGGCTACACCTGCATCAGACAAGATAGAGAAATCAGACCCAAAGGAGGAATCCTCACCCTCATTAAAAATGATATCCCTACCACAGACATAACTATGCCCAACTCCTCAGAATCAGAAATAATGGGAACTAAGCTAATTCTCCCAGATGGAAATATTAATCTATTTAACTGCTACTTCCCACCAGACAAGGAAATAGAGATTGACCACATTCAAATACCTGACCAAGAAGACTGTCTAATCTTAGGAGATATGAATAGTCACTCTCAGAGCTGGGGATACCCAGACCTAAATGCCAGGGGAGAAGAAATTGAAGAATGGCAAGCAGAGAACAGACTTATCTTGCTAAATAAACCTGAGGACAAACCAACCTTTTTTTCAAGAGCCTGGCTAACATCAACCACTCCAGATCTAGCCTTTGCAACAGACAACTTATCCAAAAAGTGCACTAGAGAAGTTGCAGACCAGCTAGCCACCAGCGACCACAGACCCATATTGATCAGTATCGATACCTCCTTCAAAATATCAGAAAACTCCACCATCCCCAGATGGAACTACAAAAAAGCCAACTGGCACCTATTCTCAAAGCTCACAGACCTATATACAACTTCAATAAACTGCAAATCAAATCAGGTTAATAAGTCATTCTCAGCTTTCTCCAAAGCAATACTCCTAGCAGCTAAGGAATCAATTCCTAGAGGAGCAAGAAAAGATTATATCCCCAACTGGTCTGATCACCTTCAACAACTCCACAATGCCACTATTGAAGCCAGAAACACAGTAGAAAATAACCCTTGTATAGAAAATAACATAAATCTAAAAGCAGCTAACGCAGTTTTCAGGAAAAATTACCTTTCCGCCATGAGGAAAAGTTGGCATGAAAAAACAGAACAACTAAACGTAGATAGAGATGGCCACAAACTCTGGCGTATAGCCAAATGTCTCAACCAGGAAGAAAACAGAACAACTCCTATAGTAATAGAAAAGGACAACAAACCCCTGAAAGGCCAAGAAGCAGCAAATGAATTCATTAAGTTTTTCCAAAGCGTAGGACAAATACAAATTAATGAAAGTAGAAATAAAGATGTAATCTCAGAAATCCAAGATAAATTTAAAGAAAACAATCCAGCTTACTCCTTGGGAATGACCACTAATCTTAAAATGAAGGAACTAGATGAATCCCTAAAAGTCCTCAAACCAAAACAAGCCCCGGGCCCAGACAAAATATCAAATGACATGCTTCTTCACTTGGGTCCTCAAGCCAAAAGAAAACTGCTACAATTATTCAATGCTAGCTGGAAATCTGGCAGAATTCCAAACATCTGGAAAAAAGCCATTATGATCCCTATACTAAAGCACGGCAAGCCAAGAAATAAACTGGATAGCTACCGTCCCATCAGCCTCACTAGCTGTACCTGCAAACTGATGGAAAGAGTGATAAATAGAAGGCTGACATGGATCCTTGAGTCAAATAACCTACTCACTGAAGCCCAGGCTGGCTTTAGAAAAGGCAGATCAACAGAAGATCAAATTGCCTTCATCACACAAGAAATAGAAGACGGCTTTCAAGAAAAGAAACCAACAACAATTGTGTGGGTTGACTTAGAAAAAGCATTTGACAAAGTCTGGGAACAAGGTCTCTTGCTCAAGCTAATCCAGCATCACATATCCCACAGAATGTACAACTGGATAAAGGAATACCTAAATAATAGAAAAGCCTTAGTTTGCATGCAAGGACAAAGAAGCCACACAGTGGGTATAAAAAAGGTGTCCCCCAAGGAGGAGTCCTATCCCCAACACTTTTCCTAATATTCATAAACGATCTAAATCAAAACCTACCCAAAAAAGTTAAGAGCAGCATGTATGCAGATGACCTTGCCTTAATTAGCACAGAAGAATATGTAGGAACATCGAAATTTCGATTACAAGATGCTCTTGATAAACTCAATAATTGGTCCAAAGACTGGGGCATGTCCATTAACACAAAAAAGACAACATATACAATATTCTCACTGTCAACAAAACAACAAACAATAAAATTAACATTAGATAAGGAAGCTTTAGAAAAAAATGACAGCCCTACTTATCTTGGAGTCACCTATGACCCGAGACTAACCTGGAAAAACCAAATAGATAAAACACAGAGTAAAGGCATCCAGAGACTATCCCTCTTGAAAAAATTAGCTGGCACAGATTGGGGAGCTAATCACAACATCCTGAAAAAGACCTATACCAGTTATGTAAGACCTGTACTAGAATATGGTGCCACAGCATGGGGCTCAGCAGCCCAAACCAACCTAAGAAAATTAGACAAGGTTCAAAATATTGGTCTAAGGATAATGACAGGAGCAATCAAAACAACACCCATAAGAGCTATGGAGGAAACCGCTGCCCTGATCTCTCTGGATGAAAGAAGAGAAATAAAAATCCTTTCCCAATTCACTAAATTGGAAACCTTGGAGAGGCACCCACTCAGAACAAAAATCCACAAAACTGGCACAAAAAACCGTCTCAAAAGGACCAATTTCATACAGGAATCTCTAAACCTAAAAAAGAAACACCAACTTGAAAAAATTACTCTGGAATCCTAGATACACTATAATGAATCTCCACCCTGGGACGAAAGCCCTCTTCCTACTATAAGGGACCATATTGAAAACATAAAAAGAAAATCTGATTACAGACCAACAGAGCTCAAGGAAATAGTGAACTGTTTTCTACATACCAATTACCCTAGCAATCAGTGGATCAGAGTTTACACGGATGGCTCATCCCATAAAGCCACCACAAATGGAGGAGCTGGAATACTTATCGAATGGCCAGATGGAGGAAAACTAGAAAAATCCTTTGAAACTGGAGAGCTCTCTGACAGTCACAGAGCAGAAAGGGAAGCACTAGCACTAGCTGCTACCATGCTAGCAAATCATCCAAGTTCTCCTCACAGTCAGATTGTCTTTCTAACAGACGCAAAAACAACCCTCCAAAGCCTGCAAAACTCTGACTCCCCTTATATTAAAAACCTCAGAACAGCACTCACAAAGCTCAACCACAACAACAACAAAAACTGTTATTCAATGGATACCAGCTCACATACAACTAGCAGGAAATGAGAAGGCTGACACACTCGCCAAGAGTGGGAGAACAAACTCACAAGTAAACTCTGCACTCTATCCAGAAGAAATGAAGAAATTAATTGTAGATAAAATAAATGAGAAATGGACGAGCTCCCATCCAAATCACAAGAAAGATGATGCTTACTATAAGCTATCCCGACAAGACCAACGTCTAATCTTTCGACTCAGGACCGGACACAACAGAATGCGACAACACATGTTCCGAAAGCTCAAAATTGGAACCAGTGAAATCTGCCCATGTGGAGTATCACCAGAAAATGCCGACCACGTCCTCCAAAACTGCTCTCTCTACCAAGAGGCCCGTATAAGACATTGGCCCCAAATCACCCCAATAGAAAGAAAACTATATGGAGAGCTCCCTGATTTGGAAACCACTGCGCAGTTCATCTCATGTATTGGTTTAGTCATATGAACACTCCAACATAACAATGAGAACGATGAAGAAGACTGGACATATCCTGTCAACTACGCTGCCCACGGCAGATTTGCTCTGCCCGCAGTAACCTTGTGCCCACGGTAGCCGGCCTCCCGCCCTACTGTGCCCACTACAGATATTAGATTTTGGGGATTGAGACTCCACAAGAACTATATCACCGGCGTCCCTCTATCCGCTAGAGCGCCACCTCCAGCTGCAGAACCTCAAGCCAGGACACAGCCAGCTGCGACATCAACAGGAATACCAGCTAAGTCAGAGGACAAAGTGACATACTCTCTTATTAAATGCACGAATGATGATTAAAGCTAGTATTATTTAGAGATAGAAGCAAACCCTCCCCCTTTTTATTCTTATATGTATATTTATGTAAATAAATATTCTTCATTTTTAACTTTTGTATCTATCTTTCATTGCTTTGTCTCGTTGCGTGTCTGCTCCCGATTCATATGCTGATAGGTTGGTGTGTGATAGCTTTAAAAATAATCATCCCCTAGACATAAAACGCGCCAAACACACATCACATTTTCCCCACCTGTCACACTAACACAAACTTAGGCTCACACACAGCAACCTACTAACACAAACTTAGACTCACACACACCAACCTACTAACACAAACTTAGACTCACACACACCAACCTACTAACACAAACTTAGACTCAAATTACACCAACCTACTATCACAAACTTAGACTCAAATTACACCAACCTACTATCACAAGACTCAAATTACACCAACCTACTATCACAAACTTAGGCTCAAATTACACCAACCTACTATCACAAACTTAGACTCAAATTACACCAACCTACTATCACAAACTTAGACTCACACACAGCAACCTACTAACACAAACTTAGACTCACACACACCAACCTACTAACACAAACTTAGACTCACACACACCAACCTACTAACACAAACTTAGACTCAAATTACACCAACCTACTATCACAAGACTCAAATTACACCAACCTACTATCACAAGACTCAAATTACACCAACCTACTATCACAAACTTAGGCTCAAATTACACCAACCTACTATCACAAACTTAGACTCAAATTACACCAACCTACTAATACAAACTTAGACTCAAATTACACCAACCTACTATCACAAACTTAGACTCAAATTACACCAACCTACTATCACAAACTTAGACTCAAATTACACCAACCTACTAACACAAACTTAGACTCAAATCACACCAACCTACTAACACAAACTTAGACTCACACACACCAACCTACTAACACAAACTTAGACTCACACACACCAACCTACTAACACAAACTTAGACTCAAATTACACCAACCTACTATCACAAACTTAGACTCAAATTACACCAACCTACTATCACAAGACTCAAATTACACCAACCTACTATCACAAACTTAGACTCAAATTACACCAACCTACTATCACAAACTTAGACTCAAATTACACCAACCTACTATCACAAACTTAGACTCAAATTACACCAACCTACTATTACAAACTTAGACTCAAATTACACCAACCTACTATCACAAACTTAGACTCAAATTACACCAACCTACTATCACAAACTTAGACTCAAATTTCACCAACCTACTATTACAAACTTAGACTCAAATTACACCAACCTACCATCACAAACTTAGACTCAAATTACACCAACCTACCATCACAAACTTAAGTTCAAATGACACCAACCTACTGCTATTAAAAACATATGACCAATGTTGATACTCCAAAAACCTAGTACAACAAAACCGATGTAGGTGTAATTAATTCTTAAAGTAGAACTTCATATAAACTTCAACAGATTTCTTTTAAAACAAAACAGAATATAATGTTTATATGTAGCCTAAACATTCACAGATTCAAATTGCAAATTAAAAGCATGTAGAACCACAAGTGTAATGATAATAATAAACAAGATCTAATTCCCTAAAAATACACATCTTTCTGTCTACATCTGTCGCTTGTTCTTCTCTTGTCAACTTTCTCACTAGTATCTCTAGAACTACGACAGTCCACCCAGTGATTTCATCAGAATCTTTTTTAGCCTCGCTAACGAACAAAGGGCATTAACCGCTGCTATCACAAACGTAAGTCTAAAAAAAAAACTTTTGCCCCCCAATTCGTTCAAACTAATCACATGACTTTCTTCCTATAAAAACTAGGACTAGTCGTCTGTTTTTCTTTACAGAACAAAATTTAATGAACGTGGATACATCGAAACATCCAGCTGTCAGGTCACGTGACCATGTTTCGCTCTATATTTAGAGTTTCATTACTTCCTAGCTGCCATTTTGTTCTCCCGTCATTCACCTTCTCCCCCTCCCCTCTCCCTCGTAGTCTTCTATCAAACAGTATTTGCCTGTGTCATCTGCTTGCGCCAAAAGGGGTGGAGGCTGGGTTCGCGCCCCCCCCCCACACACACACACGTGTAAGTGACTGCCACAGTTCAAGACCGCTGTATCAACAATGGTCCTTGCCAATTAAAATTGTCCAAATGACTCCAAAAAAAAAAAGGGGGGGGGGCAAGTGACATGGGAAGGGGAGGTAACAACACTTTCAAAAGATGGCAGATGACGCTAGGTGTTCAGGTACTAAACTCTCTACCTTATAGTGTGAGTTGTAGTAGTGTACAAGACTTTTTCCAACTTTGTGAGGACAGAGAGGAGTAAGCCGTATGGAGAAGTTGTTGGGTTGCTGTGTGGGCCATACAGTGTTCCTTCAGATTTTAAGATTATTACTAACTCATACAGTGTTCCTTCAGATTTTAAGATTATTACTAACTCATACAGTGTTCCTTCAGATTTTAAGATTATTACTAACTCATACAGTGTTCCTTCAGATTTTAAGATTATTACTAACTCAAATCTCGAGCAGGACGACGAGGGACGGAGGTGAACAGAGTTCGAACCCATGACCATCGAACGATTGTCCAGAGCGCATACACACGACCAGGCAGCCTATTCCATTTAAACATTACATTACACTTAACCAAAAAATAACTTAATTCTTAACACATACTCTTAAAAAGTACATACACAGTCTTCCCATAAGGCACACACACATAGTCTTCTCATAAGAGATACACACATAGTCTTTCCACTCTTTACACATAAGAAGCACATAGACACGTGCCTAAACCTGTCTCTAAGTACAAAGATAAACCTGTTTATAGACAAAGTTTAATTTAAACCTGTCTCAACACAAATTTGAATTTTTGTTTCCGGCAAAAGATTCTAATTGCATGCTGGATCAGTAAACGTATTCAACTCTAGACCCGTATACTTGTAACCTTTATTGCAATAGGCCCACATAGAGACTAACTACTTGAAGTCTTGGTGGACACGCTGCAATAGGCCCACATAGAGACTAACTACTTGAAGTCTTGGTGGACACGCTGCAATAGGCCCACATAGAGACTAACTACTTGAAGTCTTGGTAGACACGCTGCAATAGGCCCACATAGAGACTAACTACTTGAAGTCTTGGTGGACACGCTGCAATAGGCCCACATAGAGACTAACTACTTGAAGTCTTGGTGGACACGCAGCTGGTAAACATTTATTTTTTAAAAACTTTTTGAGAAAGTTGTCTTTTTTTTTCCTTGATCACGAAATAGTAAGTACACTTTTGATAAATATGGTACTATAGGTACTTGTAGGAGGCGCGGTGGCTGAGCGGTAAAGCGCTTGGCTTCCGAACCGGGAGTCCCAGGTTCGAATCCTGGTGAAGACTGGGATTTTTAATTTCGGGATCTTTGGTCGCCTCTGAGTTCACCCAGCTCTAATGGGTTCCTGCCATTAGGTGGGGAAAAGTCGTTGTGCTGGCCATATGACACCCTCGTTGACCGTAGGCCACAGAAATAGATGACCTTTACATCATTTGCACTATAGACCACAAGGTCTGAAAGGGGAACTTTACTTTTACTTTTAGGTTCTAGTGGCTACACTTGTGACAAAAATAGCACTATAGGTACTAGTGGCTACACTTGTGACAAATTTGGCACTATACATACTAGTGACTACAGCAAGAGTTCAATCTGCATAGGGAGACGGAGACAAGATGTACATACAACCTCTTCACCCCGAAACTTCAACAGACTCCAACGTCTGGAGGAAAGCGGACAAGTTTCTACGAAAAAAAAGGGAGAGGGAACATTTGGCTTGTCAAAATAATTGTGCAATCTCAAGTGGACTCCTCGACAAATATTTGGGCACCAATCTTACAGCATCACTTCTGGGCAGGCAGGAGAAGATCATCCACCTTAGAAAGTGTGAACGATTAGTTGCATACAAATAGACCTGGAGAGGCTCAATGAAGAACCTTTTATTTCTGGAAACAGAACACATTTTGGTTGTCGCTGGATGGTTTTTGAGCGACATGCTCAGGGGAAAAACAACTGGCTCATTAGGTCAGAAACAAGCATTTTACACTAGATCTAGAGTATTTGGGCTCATTGGATTCGTTTGGCAGATTGGACTAAATGAAGAATATGATGAATGAATTGTAATTAAGTTATCCACGGATTCGAATCCTGGTAAAAGCTGGGATTTTTAATTTCGGGATCTTTGGGCGTTCCTGAGTCCAGCCTGCTCTAATGGGTACTTGATTCTACTTGGGGAAAGTAAAGGCAGTTGGTCGATTTGCTGGCCACATGACAGCCTCGTTGCCTTAGAAATAGATGACCTTTACATCATCTGCCCTATAGATCGCAAGGTCTGAACTGGAAGCTTTACCTTAACCTTTTTATCCACGCATTAGCCATATTGACCAGAGGCTACTGATTTCATAGGATCGTTGATTTGACCTCATTAAATTTAATTAAATTGTGTTTTTTATAAACTTGTATTTGTGTTATATACAACAAGAGCATGCATTCCTGTAGAATTCTATTCCAAAAGTTTTCTGATTACAAACAAAAATGTTTTTTAAGTTTAATCATAACAGGGTAGAATGTACAAATGTGGAAAATGAACAATTCTGTCAGAACCTGGAAAAATAATTACGGAGAGTAAGAGTTAAAGGTAATTATACTAACTACTAGTCGTATTCCAGGTTTAGGACACACACACAAAGTTGGCAATATGTTTTAAGGTGAACACATTTCTTGGAAATTATTTTCTATCAATGGTTGACAAATCATTATCGTAGTTCCATCTCCTCATTTCTCAGTTCCTTGACTCTCGTCTCTTCTGTCATTCTCTGTTCCTTGACTCTCGTCTCTTCTGTCATTTTCTGTTCCTTGACTCTCGTCTCTTCTGTCATTCTCTGTTCCTTGACTCTCGTCTCTTCTGTCATTCTCTGTTCCTTGACTCTCGTCTCTTCTGTCATTCTCTGTTCCTTGACTCTCGTCTCTTCTGTCATTCTCTGTTCCTTGACTCTCGTCTCTTCTGTCATTCTCTGTTCCTTGACTCTCGTCTCTTCTGTCATTCTCTGTTCCTTGACTCTCGTCTCTTCTGTCATTCTAAGAACCAGCAAACGTCGCATGTGTATGTCTAGACCCGGGGTCGGCAACCTGCTGCTCGCGAGCCACATGCGGCTCTTTGGGTGTGAAGCTGCGGCTCTTTAGTTCCATACGCAAATATTATTTATTTTACCGAAACATTTTTTAAAGAAGCTATGAATCTTTTAACGAAGATTAGGCTCCGATTCTATCTCTCAGCCACTTGTACTTGCTTTTCACCACAACCCTCCCCCATTACACTCGTCGTCACTGTTGTCAGTCCGTCGGAAGCTCTCTGCCGTCGTTGGATGTTTTTATGTAGGTTTTAATTTGCTTTCGACGCAAGATAGATTGGCGTCTTCACCACGTGCTTTGACTGGGACGTATAGTTTTTTTGTTTCAAGTAAATGAGTTGGAAACGAATTATCTTCTCAAAGTTAGAAGCAATCTACAAGTAATGCTAATCTGGCAAGCTTTGCGGTACCACTAGAAATTGCACAAAAAGGCAAACCATTTACAGATGGTATGTCGAAGACTGCTTCCTACTTGCATCTGAAGAACTTTTTTGTGATTTCAAAAACAAACCAGAAATCTTAAAACAAAAAATTGCCACTATCCGCTGAAACAGTACAAAATAGAATAGCTAAAACGTCTTCAAATGCAAGATAGTTGCAGGTGGAAGATATTCAACTTTCTTCTGCCGTATCACTTGCTATAGATTAGTCTTGCGACATAAAGACACGACGGCACAAGTTGCCTTTTTTTGTCAGGTATATGTCGTTCCTAGGATTGCTACCGCTCTCATGACAAACTAGAGGGGACGATAGATCGAATGCTTTCAAAAATACCTAGAAGAAAATAAGATAAAATCATTTAAATAGCAACTGATAGAGACAGAAGTATGACAGGAAAAAGTAAAAGGGCAACAACGATTCGTCGGAGCAAAATAAACCAAGAAATTCTTATGTTTCACTGAATAATACACCAAGAAACGCTTTGTGCCCAAAACGATTCCGACCGAAATAGATGAGGTCATGAATTTGGTAATCAAGATCATTAACAGCATCTTGTCCAAAACACTCTACCACTTAAACGAAATGGAAACTCAGTATTCCGACCTATGACTTTCCAAAGCTAAGGTGTTGAAACGTTTTGCTTTGTGCTTGAATGAAATAAATACATTTCTAAATGAAAAAGACATTTATCACACCGAATAGAGAACGACAAATAGTTGCAAAAATGTTACTTTATGGTTGATATAACAGAGAAATTAAATGAGCTGAATCTAAAACTGCATTTGAAGTGATGACTATCTTTGGATCGACATATTTGTGCGAGCAAGCGTTCTCTTGCATGAATATATTTAAAAGTAAAGTAAGAAGCCAACTAACAAATGAAAATTTAGAGTCGTGTTTGAAACTAAAAACAATAAGTTATGAGCCAAATGTATCCAAACTTTCTAATACCATACAAAGCCAACGCTCCCACTGAATCTTGTTTGCTCAATTGTTTGTTAGTGAAGTTCATGTAAATGTTTAATTTCTTTAGTTGTTACCAAAATAAAATATATATATATATATATATATATATATATATATATATATATATATATATATATATATATATATATATATATATATATTATATATTTGTTATGAAAAACACTACTTATATATTAATTCTTTTTTTTTATTAAAAAAAGTTTATTGTTTGAGAACTATTTATAGTTGGCAAGAAAAACCTTTGTGGCTCTTTAAAAACTTTAAAATTTTGTAAATTGTAATTTTTGGCTCTTTCGATTCAAAAGGTTGCCGACCCCTGGTCTAGACCAACTTGCCTTTCAAAATGGTTTTACTTTTTCGTAATTAACAAAAAAAAAAAAAGGAAGGGGGCGTTGGTTGTTTAATTGATTTCCATCTGTACTCAAATTACGCCCTTCTTTCACAAGAAGGGCGAACACTACCAATCTGTGGGCTGCACCTACGGATGGGCGTATATAAACTGTTGAATACAAAAAAAAATAGATTGTTATGTGTTGCCTCCCCCCTTGCCATTTCTCACGCAGTTACCTGCCTCTGAGATTCCACCCAATGCTCCTCCATCTTGACTTCCACTCCGCTGTCAACTCCCCCTCCCCCTTAAAAAAAAAACTTTTCTCTCTATTTGACGCTGCCTGGCAAACCTTTTAATTAGGACAAAATCTATTTGAATAGAATAGGCAATGTATTCCAAGTATATTCCAAACATTTAATTCCACACACACACACACGCACAAAGGGTAGACAACTTGTTAGCAGAGGACTAAAACTAAACTAAAACTTTGTCCCGTCCTGAAGTTAACATTTGGCGCTTGATTTCGTAATTTCAGTTGGTTCCCCTCCCCTTCCCTAAACATACACTTCAAAGTCAATCAAAGATACGATTGGATGATACATTCCCCAATGACAAAAAAAAAAAGGTTCTCTAAAGAACCTAAATTTGTATAAAGTGTCCCCCCCCCCCCTCCTCCAACTGCCATCCACAAAAAATCTAAATCTAACAAGCGCGCGCATGGTCAAAGGTCAGTTAGTGTTGAAGTACACTTTCCCACCTTGTCAAGACTAATACATGTCCCTGTCAATCTGGGGTTACCCAGTTCTACGTCTGCTGGCACTGAGGAGATCGTCTGCTAAGCGCCGACATCAAATCGTTCGTGGAATTCACTTGGAATTTTTCAATTATTTCACTCATTTCGCGTTTTTTTTTATTTTGTGTGAAAAACGAAAAAGAAAGGGTGGGGCGGGGTGGTGGCGTGGTTTAAAGCTGTCGCTCTGAGAATTCATTGACCTCAACAATATTGGGAGACATACCAAAAAATTGGAGTAATTGGGTGAAGCTTGGGCCATTCCTGCTAGGGCCATCACTGCTAGGGGCAATGCTCCATGATGACAAAGCATTAAAAAAGCTTTTTTTTTTAAAAAGCTGACAAATTGCGGGATATTAGGAACGTTGTGGCTGTGTGTTAAAGCGCTTGGCTCCGCACCTAGAGGTCTCGAATTTCGAATATTTACAACTTTGTGATTTTTATGACGCCCCTGGGTCCACTCAACTTTAATAGGTACCTGACATTAGTTGGAAAAAGTGAAGGCGGTTGGTCGTTGTGCTGGCCACATGACACCCTGCTCGTTAACCGTCGGACATAGAAACAGATTACCAATACGTCATTTGCCCTAAAGATTGCATGGCATGAAAGGTGCTACCTCTCTCTCATGACAATAATTTAGCAGGGCTTAATGTATGGGCAATTGGGCATTGCGCTGATCTCGGGCCTGACTTGCAAGTTTCAGAATTCCTTTAAAATTGAAGATTATTACTTCTAAGCCCAAATATCCAGTTGGACGATTGGGGGTGACAGGGGGGCAGGGGTTCGGACTCGGTTCCATTGTGACGACAGGATGGTTGCCCGGTGGTGTGGTATGCGCTCTGGGCTGTCGTTTCGATGGCCCTAGATTTGAACCCTCCAGCAGCCCTGTGGGATGTTTGAGCTAGGATATACTCACATTCAATTCTGAAGGGACATCCCAAACATACAAAACAAAAGTACAAATTATTTAAATTATTATTTTACTTAAAAAGGTGCATAAGGACTGCAAGGGTTAAATAACAAACATCGCACTCTTATGAATACATATATATTTTAAATTGTTCAAGAAATATATGCAGGTCTTATGATATTGCAATCTAGATCTGGTCTTACAAGTTAAGTTACAACAAAACGGATGTGCTCTAAGACTACAGCTATACAAGACTATATATAATCATTAATACTAGAGAGCGCAGTTGCTATAAATAGCTTTTAACACTTTCTCTTCATTACAGTTGTTTACCATCACTGCAAGAGAGGTAACCAGAAAACATTTCAACTTCTTCAAGGTGGATTACCTCCCCATTATGGGACGAAATTTGCCCCTTGGGCCAACAATTAGCAGAACAAAGATTGTCAATAGCCACATTTCTTTTTGAATTAGGAGCGAATAAATGAGCTACCCCAGTTTAACCTTTTTAGTCTTGCTTTCATACAAAACTTTAAATCCCTGATTAGTATAAACCTTTTTGATCTAAAGCTTTTTTTTTAAACGGAAGACGTGTATAGGTGCCTATGTAGCCAAACAATATCCCGAAAGATAGGATACTCTCTAAGACTATTTTGTACTAAAGATAGGATACTCTCTAAGACTATTTTGTACTAAAGATAGGATACTCTCTAAGACAATTTTATACTAAAGATAGGATACTCTCTAAGACTATTTTGTTATAGAGATAGAATACTCTCTAAGGCTATATTGTTATAAAGATTGAATAGTCTCTAAGACAATTTTGTTATAAAGATATTATGTCTACTCTATATATATACTACATAGTGTCATAAAGTGTCTATCGGAGCTTCATGACTTATTTAAACAGACGAGGAAAAACATAGATAAGAGAAAAAAAGAGGAAGATCAACTTGGACTTTTTTTTCGAAATAAATAAGTCAGAAAGCTAATGTACTATGTTGATTAGATCTTAACTTCTTGTTAAAAACTTAATGTATACTACTGTCCGATTATTTTGTTATAGTGTTTATATAAAACTAAAATTGTTTACGAGCAAAAGACATCGTTCGGAATAGAAAATACTTATATGCAATTTCAAACAACTAAGAAATAGATCACGGTGTATGAATAGAAAGAACTCTCGGATGTAAATGAGTAGCAGCGGACTATCACTATTTAAATGTTTAATTGACCAATGTGATCTCTTTTATTTCATGGTATAAAGGCTGAAAGAGTTGTCAGTCTATTGGAGATATTCATATATGAAATCAAAGTCATAACTAGCGAACTTTGAGGTGTATCCGGTGAATAGAATAAAGAAGGTATTGATCATCTTTTTTTTTTCAAGTTCTAGGAATAGTTTGTTCACTTTTTAGCACTGCAGAGAATAATGTTGTTGTTTTTTTCTACTCTCTTTCTATTGTAGTTTCTACTAGGCAGCATAGAGGGTTTTTTTTTAGCGTCCCTGACAACGTTGCAGTTTCTACTTAGTTGGCAGCATAGAGTTTTTTTTAGCGTCCTTGACAACGTTGCAGTTTCTACTTAATTGGCAGCATAGAGGGGTTTTTTTTTAGCGTCCCTGACAACGTTGCAGTTTCTACTTAGTTGGCAGCATTGAGGTTTTATTTAGCGTCCTTGACAACGTTGCAGTTTCTACTTAATTGGCAGCATAGAGGTTGTTTTTTTTTAGCGTCCCTGACATCGTTGCAGTTTCTACTTAGTTGGTAGCATTGAGGTTTTATTTAGCGTCCCTGACAACGTTGTAGTTTCTACTAGGCAGCATAGAGGGGTTTTTTTTAGCGTACCTGACAACGTTGCAGTTTCTACTTAGTTGGCAGCATTGAGGTTTTATTTAGCGTCCCTGACAACGTTGTAGTTTCTACTAGGCAGCATAGAGGGGTTTTTTTAGCGTACCTGACAACGTTGCAGTTTCTACTTAGTTGGCAGCATTGAGGTTTTATTTAGCGTCCCTGACAACGTTGTAGTTTCTACTAGGCAGCATAGAGGGGTTTTTTTTAGCGTCCCTGACAACGTTGCAGTTTCTACTTAATTGGCAGCATAGAGGGGTTTTTTTTAGCGTCCCTGACAACGTTGCAGTTTCTACTTAGTTGGCAGCATTGAGGTTTTATTTAGCGTCCCTGACAACGTTGCAGTTTCTACTTAATTGGCAGCATAGAGGGGTTTTTTTTAGCGTCCCTGACAACGTTGCAGTTTCTACTTAGTTGGCAGCATAGAGGTTTTCTTTAGCGTCCCTGACAACGTTGCAGTTTCTACTTAGTTGGAAGCATAGAGGTTTTCTTTAGCGTCCCTGACAACGTTGCAGTTTCTACTTAGTTTGCAGCATAGAGGTTTTCTTTAGCGTCCCTGACAACGTTGCAGTTTCTACTTAGTTGGAAGCATAGAGGTTTTTTTTAGCGTCCCTGACAACGTTGCAGTTTCTACTTAGTTGGCAGCATTGAGGTTTTATTTAGCGTCCCTGACAACGTTGCAGTTTCTACTTAGTTGGCAGCATTGAGGTTTTCTTTAGCGTCCCTGACAACGTTGCAGTTTCTACTTAGTTGGCAGCATTGAGGTTTTTTTTAGCGTCCCTGACAACGTTGCAGTTTCTACTTAGTTGGCAGCATAGAGGTTTTCTTTAGCGTCCCTGACAACGTTGCAGTTTCTACTTAGTTGGCAGCATAGAGGTTTTCTTTAGCGTCCCTGACAACGTTGCAGTTTCTCATGAAAATCTCCACTACATATTGCAAACATCCAATACAATGACAGCATAATGATGGAAGGATATTCAAAACCGTGAACCTTAGCGACTTTGAAGCTGTCCGTTGATGGTCTGTTACAGCAACACGCTAATTACGACATTCCTAGACAGTCCTACGGTAGTTCGAATCAAATAAAACACGCTAATTACGACATTCCTAGACAGTCCTACGGTAGTTCGAATCAAATAAAACACGCTAATTACGACATTCCTAGACAGTCCTACGGTAGTTCAAATAAAACACGCTAATTACGACATTCCTAGACAGTCCTACGGTAGTTCAAATAAAACACGCTAATTACGACATTCCTAGACAGTCCTACGGTAGTTCGAATCAAATAAAACACGCTAATTACGACATTCCTAGACAGTCCTACGGTAGTTCGAATCAAATAAAACACGCTAATTACGACATTCCTAGACAGTCCTACGGTAGTTCAAATAAAACACGCTAATTACGACATTCCTAGACAGTCCTACGGTAGTTCGAATCAAACACGCTAATTACGACATTCCTAGACAGTCCTACGGTAGTTCGAATCAAATAAAACACGCTAATTACGACATTCCTAGACAGTCCTACGGTAGTTCAAATAAAACACGCTAATTACGACATTCCTAGACAGTCCTACGGTAGTTCAAATAAAACACGCTAATTACGACATTCCTAGACAGTCCTACGGTAGTTCAAATCAAACACGCTAATTACGACATTCCTAGACAGTCCTACGGTAGTTCAAATAAAACACGCTAATTACGACATTCCTATACAGTCCTACGGTAGTTCAAATAAAACACGCTAATTACGACATTCCTAGACAGTCCTACGGTAGTTCAAATAAAACACGCTAATTACGACATTCCTAGACAGTCCTACGGTAGTTCGAATAAAACACGCTAATTACGACATTCCTAGACAGTCCTACGGTAGTTCAAATAAAACACGCTAATTACGACATTCCTAGACAGTCCTACGGTAGTTCGAATAAAACACGCTAATTACGACATTCCTAGACAGTCCTACGGTAGTTCGAATAAAACACGCTAATTACGACATTCCTAGACAGTCCTACGGTAGTTCAAATAAAACACGCTAATTACGACATTCCTATACAGTCCTACGGTAGTTCAAATAAAACACGCTAATTACGACATTCCTAGACAGTCCTACGGTAGTTCAAATAAAACACGTTAATTACGACATTCCTAGACAGTCCTACGGTAGTTCAAATAAAACACGCTAATTACGACATTCCTAGACAGTGCTACGGTAGTTCGAATCAAACACGCTAATTACGACATTCCTAGACAGTCCTACGGTAGTTCAAATAAAACACGCTAATTACGACATTCCTAGACAGTCCTACGGTAGTTCAAATAAAACACGCTAATTACGACATTCCTAGACAGTCCTACGGTAGTTCAAATAAAACACGCTAATTACGACATTCCTAGACAGTCCTACGGTAGTTCAAATAAAACACGCTAATTACGACATTCCTAGACAGTCCTACGGTAGTTCAAATAAAACACGCTAATTACGACATTCCTAGACAGTCCTACGGTAGTTCAAATAAAACACGCTAATTACGACATTCCTAGACAGTCCTACGGTAGTTCAAATAAAACACGCTAATTACGACATTCCTAGACAGTCCTACGGTAGTTCGAATCAAACACGCTAATTACGACATTCCTAGACAGTCCTACGGTAGTTCAAATAAAATACGCTAATTACGACATTCCTAGACAGTCCTACGGTAGTTCGAATCAAACACGCTAATTACGACATTCCTAGACAGTCCTACGGTAGTTCAAATAAAACACGCTAATTACGACATTCCTATACAGTCCTACGGTAGTTCGAATCAAATAAAACACGCTAATTACGACATTCCTAGACAGTCCTACGGTAGTTCGAATCAAATAAAACACGCTAATTACGACATTCCTAGACAGTCCTACGGTAGTTCAAATAAAACACGCTAATTACGACATTCCTAGACAGTCCTACGGTAGTTCAAATAAAACACGCTAATTACGACATTCCTAGACAGTCCTACGGTAGTTCGAATCAAACACGCTAATTACGACATTCCTAGACAGTCCTACGGTAGTTCGAATCAAATAAAACACGCTAATTACGACA
Source organism: Biomphalaria glabrata (assembly GCF_947242115.1). Taxonomy (NCBI): domain Eukaryota; kingdom Metazoa; phylum Mollusca; class Gastropoda; family Planorbidae; genus Biomphalaria; species Biomphalaria glabrata. Next base: position 22,567,480 of record NC_074716.1, read on the forward strand.
TTCCTAGACAGTCCTACGGTAGTTCAAATAAAACACGCTAATTACGACATTCCTAGACAGTCCTACGGTAGTTCGAATCAAATAAAACACGCTAATTACGACATTCCTAGACAGTCCTACGGTAGTTCGAATCAAATAAAACACGCTAATTACGACATTCCTAGACAGTCCTACGGTAGTTCAAATAAAACACGCTAATTACGACATTCCTAGACAGTCCTACGGTAGTTCAAATAAAACACGCTAATTACGACATTCCTAGACAGTCCTACGGTAGTTCGAATCAAACACGCTAATTACGACATTCCTAGACAGTCCTACGGTAGTTCGAATCAAATAAAACACGCTAATTACGACATTCCTAGACAGTCCTACGGTAGTTCAAATAAAACACGCTAATTACAACATTCCTAGACAGTCCTACGGTAGTTCAAATAAAACACGTTAATTACGACATTCCTAGACAGTCCTACGGTAGTTCAAATAAAACACGCTAATTACGACATTCCTAGACAGTCCTACGGTAGTTCGAATCAAACACGCTAATTACGACATTCCTAGACAGTCCTACGGTAGTTCAAATAAAACACGCTAATTACGACATTCCTAGACAGTCCTACGGTAGTTCAAATAAAACACGCTAATTACGACATTCCTAGACAGTCCTACGGTAGTTCGAATCAAACACGCTAATTACGACATTCCTAGACAGTCCTACGGTAGTTCAAATAAAACACGCTAATTACGACATTCCTAGACAGTCCTACGGTAGTTCAAATAAAACACGCTAATTACGACATTCCTAGACAGTCCTACGGTAGTTCAAATAAAACACGCTAATTACGACATTCCTAGACAGTCCTACGGTAGTTCAAATAAAACACGCTAATTACGACATTCCTAGACAGTCCTACGGCAGTTCGAATCAAACACGCTAATTACGACATTCCTAGACAGTCCTACGGTAGTTCAAATCAAACACGCTAATTACGACATTCCTAGACAGTCCTACGGCAGTTCGAATCAAACACGCTAATTACGACATTCCTAGACAGTCCTACGGTAGTTCAAATCAAACACGCTAATTACGACATTCCTAGACAGTCCTACGGTAGTTCAAATCAAACACGCTAATTACGACATTCCTAGACAGTCCTACGGTAGTTCAAATAAAACACGCTAATTACGACATTCCTAGACAGTCCTACGGTAGTTCGAATAAAACACGCTAATTACGACATTCCTAGACAGTCCTACGGTAGTTCAAATAAAACACGCTAATTACGACATTCCTAGACAGTCCTACGGTAGTTCAAATAAAACACGCTAATTACGACATTCCTAGACAGTGCTACGGTAGTTCGAATCAAACACGCTAATTACGACATTCCTAGACAGTCCTACGCTAGTTCGAATCAAACACGCTAATTACGACATTCCTAGACAGTCCTACGCTAGTTCGAATCAAACAAGCTAATTACGACATTCCTAGACAGTCCTACGGTAGTTCAAATCAAACACGCTAATTACGACATTCCTAGACAGTCCTGCGGTAGTTCAAATAAAACACGCTAATTACGACATTCCTATACAGTCCTACGGTAGTTCAAATAAAACACGCTAATTACGACATTCCTAGACAGTCCTACGGTAGTTCAAATAAAACACGCTAATTACGACATTCCTAGACAGTCCTACGGTAGTTCAAATAAAACACGCTAATTACAACATTCCTAGACAGTCCTACGGTAGTTCGAATCAAACACGCTAATTACGACATTCCTAGACAGTCCTACGGTAGTTCAAATAAAACACGCTAATTACAACATTCCTAGACAGTCCTACGGTAGTTCGAATCAAACACGCTAATTACGACATTCCTAGACAGTCCTACGGTAGTTCAAATAAAACACGCTAATTACAACATTCCTAGACAGTCCTACGGTAGTTCGAATCAAACACGCTAATTACGACATTCCTAGACAGTCCTACGGTAGTTCGAATCAAACACGGGTGAATTACGTTGGAGTCCCAAGAGTGTTTTGTTTTGGGGGTTGCACCCCAACAGCTTGTGAGAAGAGCTTACGCCTAGCCCGTGGCTTTTGTTTTGAAGTCTCAAGTAATCAACAAATCGCTTGGAAACTTGTCATCGTAAGTGTGGACATTGTTATTGCCATCATTAATAACGTACTTATTCTGCTTACCAAGTTGCCCCTATTCATCAAGACATCGCTCCAATAATAAACTAACGTTCGCACCGCACCATGGCACCTCGCAGTGATACAATCTTAAGTCCTTAGTCTATAATAACTTTGCTAAAGCCATTTTTTGTTCAACTTTTGAAACACATGCTTAAGCGATAGAAATAGGCGGAGGTATGAGGAGTGGGGGTGATTCAATGGAAGTGTTTAGTGTGACTCCTACAGTGTACATAAACTAAACAGATTTACGCTTAGTGTAAAAGTAGCATTAGGTGGTTGAATTCCAAGCTTGAAGAATCAATTAAGAATCGTTTCTATTTTGATTCTGCGTCTTATGAAAACAGTAATCAATCTAAAAATGAATGACTCGGTACCAGTCGCAGGCAAAGAATTTTAAGCCGTTCCTCTGTTGTAGCACCTCAAGCTATTAATGGGGAACTCTTTAATTGTGGGAACAAAGAAACAAATCTTGAAACAAATCTTTAAGATTTAGTGAACAAGATTCTACGTCGACCAACAAAAAAAAAAGCAGGAAAAATAAAAGCAGTTCACGCTTCATTGATCACATCAACGTTACCTTATACTGCCTTAATTACTTGATCATTCTAGAGGGGTCCATACAAGAAACAACACCTCTGTGAAGAGAACTCATTGCGTCGGTGCGTGTGTGCAACCAATTGTAGTCTCGGGCGTATACTTGGAAGTGCACAGTACATGATAAAGACTTAAAGACGCCCATACGTTTGAAATGCCTGCAGGTGGCTGGAATGCCAGGCTAGCATAAAATCTATTTGCTTCCTGACAACAGCTTACTGTATAAGGTTCAAAGATCAGGAACGTAGAGGCAAGAGGAGGGACAGGAAGAATGGGCGCGGCTCTAATTGGCGGCTTAAATTCTGTTGAGGGGTCTGTAATACAGTAAAGAAAAAAGTTCGTAATTTCCAGGTCCTAATTAAGGGCACGCCCATTCAACAACATGGCCGTAAGGCTCAACCGCTTTGATCTGAAACTACGACAATGGCAAAAGAACAAAGTATGAAAAGCTTGAGCGTGGAGAGTACGCCGATGTTTTATTGTTTAAATTGCTTAGTGGGGAAGGGGGTATATGGGAAAAAGTTTTTCATGCTGCCTTCAGGCGCTCAGCAAACAAACCTCTGCTCAAGTCGAACTCTTGTGCCACACATGCCACAATACAATATTTCCCACTATGATATCAGTCGAAGGTGTGGTGACAACCGACCCTGCAGACATCTTCATGACCCTGAACATTTCTTGAAAAATTCTCATTACCCGTGAGGAGGCGGGGGGGGGGGGGGGGTTAATGCCATTTTAATCGAAAGTTTCTCAGTGGACATTGATAAGGTCAGAGGTAACAATGAATTGTGTTTCCCTTTTAAGGCATCTCGTCCAGCTAGCACCCGAGAAATGAAAATAATTCTAGGATAATATAGGGGCAGGGTTCAAACCCGAGACCATCGTGACGCCAGCTAGAAGAATACACGGCTAGGAAGCTGTGAAGAGACACGGCCAGGCAGCTGTGAAGAGACACGGTCAGGCAGCTGTGAAGAGACACGGTCAGGCAGCTGTGAAGAGACACGGTCAGGAAGCTGTGAAGAGACACGACCAGGCAGCTGTGAAGAGACACGGTCAGGAAGCTGTGAAGAGACACGACCAGGAAGCTGTGAAGAGACACGACCAGGCAGCTGTAAAGAGATACGACCATGCAGCTGTGAAGAGACACGGTCAGGCAGCTGTGAAGAGACACGGTCAGGAAGCTGTGAAGAGACACGGCCAGGAAGCTGTGAAGAGACACGGTCAGGAAGCTGTGAAGAGACACGACCATGCAGCTGTGAAGAGACACGGTCAGGAAGCTGTGAAGAGACACGGTCAGGAAGCTGTGAAGAGACACGACCAGGCAGCTGTAAAGAGATACGACCAGGAAGCTGTGAAGAGACACGGCCAGGCAGCTGTGAAGAGACACGACCAGGAAGCTGTGAAGAGACACGGCCAGGCAGCTGTGAAGAGACACGGTCAGGAAGCTGTGAAGAGACACGACCAGGCAGCTGTGAAGAGACACGGTCAGGAAGCTGTGAAGAGACACGACCAGGAAGCTGTGAAGAGACACGACCAGGCAGTTGTGAAGAGACACGACCATGCAGCTGTGAAGAGACACGGTCAGGAAGCTGTGAAGAGACACGGTCAGGCAGCTGTGAAGAGACACGACCAGGCAGCTGTGAAGAGACACGGCCAGGCAGCTGTGAAGAGACACGGCCAGGCAGCTGTGAAGAGACACGGCCAGGCAGCTGTGAAGAGACACGGCGAGGCAGCTGTGAAGATACACGGCGAGGCAGCTGTGAAAAGACACGGTCAGGAAGCTGTGAAGAGACACGGCGAGGCAGCTGTGAAGAGACACGGCGAGGCAGCTGCTAAGAGACACGGTCAGGAAGCTGTGAAGAGACACGGCGAGGCAGCTGTGAAGAGACAGGGCGAGGCAGCTGTAAAGAGACACGGCGAGGCAGCTGTAAAGAGACACGGTCAGGAAGCTGTAAAGAGACACGGCGAGGCAGCTGTGAAGAGACACGGCGAGTCAGCTGTGAAGAGAAGTCTAATTTACTGTTGATGTTACATCGTTCTATCGCTCACTTCTCTTACTCTCTTGTACTCACGGTGTCTGTCGTTCTGTCCCGCATTGTATCTCACACTGTCCCCCAGTCATCTAGTCCAGAGCAGCACGCCTGATTAAAATAACTTGTCTCCACCTAGGAGGCAGACATCAGAGATTCAGCCGTCTGTGTCTGACAAGATTTCTTATAGCCATGCTGATCAACAGGGGGGGGGGTGTAAAGGCGAAGCAATGAGATGGGTCTAGTACATCTCACAATTCGATCACAAAACTTTTGTTTTAGAGTCACTGGTGTATGCCTGTATTGTTAAAATGGTGACGATGTATCTACAAACTTAGAAGGCTCTGCTTTCATAAGACTTAAAGAATCAATCGCATCTTCATCGAGCACTATCTACGTTAAGCGGGCATTGTTATATTCAATTGCTAAATTTTTATGCATGTATCAAAACGTGAAAGACAGACGGTCAGACGAACAAACAACACAAAACCAATTTCAACATTTGCTATAGTAAGTGGGGGACTACAAATTAATTATTGAGCTTTCTTCTATTGTTGGAAACAATCTTTGTTTAAAGTAGTTTAAACCAAACATTTTTTATTCTTTCGAACTTTGTTACTTTATCCCTTTTCATACTTTGTTATTGTATCTGTACAACATTGTTTGATGTCGCCTTCTTCATTTCAATCAAGTTTTACTTTGAAACGATCTGCCAGCAGCCAGGTCAAGTGTTTATTATATGGACTAGAAGTATCCTATGTCTACCTAAGTCCTAATCATTTCTTTCCTTCCAAAATGTTTAGAGTAAAACCCCCAAAAAATCTTAGTGACCTAGCTAGTCAAACTTACGATGATCTAGTAATGCATCTGAGATTATTTGATAACGAAATATTTATCAATTAGCTCGTCATGGCCGACTTGTAAGTCTAACCTATTCAAGTCCTGGGTCCTTGACTTCGTCTGATATTTGACTACAAAGAAGCCTTTCTGCAATAGTTGACAAAATCGGACAATTAGTATTGTTCCGCATGTACAGAAGCATGGCTGTCAACTAGACAATTATATTGACTGTACATGACTGAAAATTAGCCTCGTGGTATTAGTCCAAGTCTCGCACACGCACATATACAAATAGACATTATATTTGGGAAAGGTCTTTTTATTGAAGCCAGTGATGACAAGACATCAGACGGTCTACATGAAGTCTTGAGGACTTCAGACGATCTAGGAATGCCGGGAAAAAGGTTTCGGATATCAATAACTATTTTGTAGGCGATTATGTGATGTTGACATTTGTTTAGGGGCTCTATCTAGGTCACGTGACAGGGGAGTTATTTGTCAATACTTGTACTTCCTGAAGTATCCGTCGTGTGTCTCAAGGAGCAGAGGTTCTCAGTCTCTGCTCATCGGACTACTTGTGGTTCTCAATCTTTTCTTCTTAGCAGTGTAATACATGTTTTAGGTCAAACATGTTAGTCGCATACAGCACATCATACACCATATCATACACCATATCATACACCACACACATCATACAGCACATCATACACCATATCATACACCACACACATCATACACCACATCATACACCACATCATGTCCACATGTGTCTGAATGAATTGAGAACTAGTTTTCCCAGCACTCATTGGGTGTTATGTGTGTGTGTGTGTGTGTGTGTCTATGTATGGTCGGAGATGGATAAAAGGAAAGAAGAAATGGAAGATGACTGACAGAACCACGTGTGTGGTGTGTCTGCTGAAAGCGGTAGTTTAGGAACTGAGGTGATAAAGTATCTTCAGTCGTTTGACATCTTGTTATTGCACTTTCTGTTTCTGTTTCTACATAGATCTGTGTTTACACTGAAGTTGAAAGCTGTATATAAGAGTGAATAAAAGTCAATTGAATTTTATCTCAAAGAAAGAAAGTTACACGCCTCCATGGTTAGTTCAACTAGCTGTCTAGAGGTACATCACCCGTCATCCTTTAGAACCTATCCTGTTTTATTTATTTCCAACGTTATCAGCTACTTCCTCCAAGACACTTTGCTCAACCAGACATTGGTAGGGGAGACGTTGGATGAACATGTCTTGCACCTGCCCACTTGTCTGGGAATTACACTAAGGTTTATTTGGTTTTTTTTTTCAAAGCTAAGGCTGGGTTAGGGTTTTAAGGAAGGTAATACTTTCAACATAATAAAACACCATTCTCTAACAAGTTCATTAAAAAAACAACACGTTTTTATAGGATGCGGTGGCTTACAGTTAGGACGACAAAACTGCTGTCACTAGTATTGACTCCACGGTTAAGATCCCAGTTTATCACAGCTCGATTTGAGGCTAAGGTCTCTGTTAAGTTCAACTTTCAATTGTGGGATATATTGAGTTATATATTGAGGCTAAGGTCTCTGTTTAGTTCAACTTTCAATTGTGGGATATATTGAGTTATATATTGAGGCTAAGGTCTCTGTTAAGTTCAACTTTCAATTGTGGGATATATTGAGTTATATATTGAGGCTAAGGTCTCTGTTAAGTTCAACTTTCAATTGTGGGATATATTGAGTTATATATTGAGGCTAAGGTCTCTGTTAAGTTCAACTTTCAATTGTGGGATATATTGGGGCTAAGGTCTCTGTTAAGTTCAACTTTCAATTGTGGGATATATTGAGGCTAAGGTCTCTGTTAAGTTCAACTTTCAATTGTGGGATATATTGAGGCTAAGGTCTCTGTTAAGTTCAACTTTCAATTGTGGGATATATTGAATTATATATTGAGGCTAAGGTCTCTGTTAAGTTCAACTTTCAATTGTGGGATATATTGAGGCTAAGGTCTCTGTTAAGTTCAACTTTCAATTGTGGGATATATTGAGTTATATATTGAGGCTAAGGTCTTTGTTAAGTTCAACTTTCAATTGTGGGATATATTGAGTTATATATTGAGGCTAAGGTCTCTGTTAAGTTCAACTTTCAATTGTGGGATATATTGAGGCTAAGGTCTCTGTTAAGTTCAACTTTCAATTGTGGGATATATTGAGGCTAAGGTTTCTGTTAGTTCAACTTTCAATTGTGGGATATATTGAGGCTAAGGTCTCTGTTAAGTTCAACTTTCAATTGTGGGATATATTGAATTATATATTGAGGCTAAGGTCTCTGTTAAGTTCAACTTTCAATTGTGGGATATATTGAGTTATATATTGAGGCTAAGGTCTCTGTTAAGTTCAACTTTCAATTGTGGGATATATTGAGTTATATATTGAGGCTAAGGTCTCTGTTAAGTTCAACTTTCAATTGTGGGATATATTGAGTTATATATTGAGGCTAAGGTCTCTGTTAAGTTCAACTTTCAATTGTGGGATATATTGAGTTATATATTGATGCTAAGGTCTCTGTTAAGTTCAACTTTCAATTGAGTTATATATTGAGGCTAAGGTCTCTGTTAAGTTCAACTTTCAATTGTGGGATATATTGAGTTATATATTGAGGCTAAGGTCTCTGTTAAGTTCAACTTTCAATTGTGGGATATATTGAGGCTAAGGTCTCTGTTAAGTTCAACTTTCAATTGTGGGATATATTGAGGCTAAGGTCTCTGTTAAGTTCAACTTTCAATTGTGGGATATATTGAGGCTAAGGTCTCTGTTAAGTTCAACTTTCAATTGTGGGATATATTGAGTTATATATTGATGCTAAGGTCTCTGTTAAGTTCAACTTTCAATTGAGTTATATATTGAGGCTAAGGTCTCTGTTAAGTTCAACTTTCAATTGTGGGATATATTGAGTTATATATTGAGGCTAAGGTCTCTGTTAAGTTCAACTTTCAATTGTGGGATATATTGAGGCTAAGGTCTCTGTTAAGTTCAACTTTCAATTGTGGGATATATTGAGGCTAAGGTCTCTGTTAAGTTCAACTTTCAATTGTGGGATATATTGAGGCTAAGGTCTCTGTTAAGTTCAACTTTCAATTATGGGATATATTGAGGCTAAGGTCTCTGTTAAGTTCAACTTTCAATTATGGGATATATTGAGTTATATATTGAGGAATAGTGTATACTGTTAAGCAAGCCACACAATGCAGTATATGATCAAGGAAAGCTGATCGTTATAGCTCTGGGCTGTCTAAATCATAACTCAATTATTTGTATTGGGTGGTTTTGAGAATTTCACAATCAAGCTAATGTTGTAGTGCTCCTAGATTACAACGGATCAACAGTAATGTGTTCTATTGAGCAATTGATTTTGAAAGAAAGTCACCTTAGTTGACCTTGAGTAGCACTCTGCCCCCCCCCCCCTGCCCACCCCCGGAAACAGAAGAATGTAAGTAGCGCGTGACTCCAGAGACTTATGAGAACGGATGTTTCGATTGTATACGGTGAGCTTTTTAATCTCTCTCTCTCTCTCTCTCTCTCTTTCTCACATATTCTCTCTCTCCCCCCCCCCCCCCCCATGATCTCTAGGCAAAGTGAATTGTTTGCAACGAAGCGTTTCCAGTCGTTAAATAGGAGAAGAAAGGAAAGAATGAACAGATAGAGGGGGGAGAAGAGAGAGATATGAAAGAGAGAGAGAGGGAAAGTGAGATATGGAAAGAGACATAGGGAGAGAAAGAGATAGAAGAGAGAGGGAGAGATGAGAGAAAGTTGATATGAATTGCAAATTAATTCTAATTTCAAAGCCATGGTTACAGAAATAACACTAATTATTTTAACTAGGTAGGGTTAGGGTCCCAACACACAAAGGCCTACACCTTGATTTTTTTTTAAACAAGGTTACAAAAACAGTTTGTGTGGAAACACTAACTCAGAATAGGCCCCCGAAGTGGGGCTCGCTTAGGCAAGTAAAAAGGAAGGTTTTTCAGCAAAAATATCAGAAACTACAAACTATCAACAACTACTACCCAGGATACGGAGATTAGTTACAGTTATTATTATTACATTGTTAATATTCATATCTATTCAATAAACTGATAGTTATAAAGATATGGTTCTTATATAATACAGACCGTTACTTCGAAAAAGAAGATGAAGTGTGAACCTGGCCTGATGTTATTGGCTGATCATCTCATTGATTTATTTATTTTCTTCAAACTCTCATTCAAGGCCTCAAGGAAGAAACTTTTCCCTTTGGTCTAAGTGGAAGGAGAGGTGGCTGAGTGGTAAAAGCGCTTAGATTCGAACTAGAGGGTCCCGGGTTGGAATCTTGGTGAACACTTTCGGGCACCTCTGAGTCTAGCCAGCTCTAATGGGTTCCTGACATTAATTGGGGAAAAGTAAGGTGGTTGGTCGTTTCGCTGGCCACACGACATGTGTACTTTAAATGTGCAGTAATGAAAAACACTGCTTATTAGTTGTTTTAAATTAGATTCCACTTGTATGCATACTAAATAGATTCCTTCTCTTTAAAAACAAAAGTAAACATTTCGCTCAAAAAAGAAGTTCAAGAAATTAGTTTAAAACATCTTTTTGAACAAAATAAACGTTGGCATAAATGTGTTCTAAATATGAAGAGGATCCCTCTCCCTCACACAAAGTAGTCCTCCGTGGGTTTTTTTTTTTACTATTAATAGTCAATAGTTGTAAACATTTGTATTTAACTATTTATATGGGAAAAAAACCACCGATCAAATAATTAATTTTAAAAATTAAACTTTTTGCTTTCTGAAAAAAAAACAGTAGCCCTTGCATCAGAACTTTGAAATCTCTAAAATATCATGATGTCGAATTTTCAATATCTTTTCTAGTCTTAGAGAATTAAATATGACTAACGGACAGACAGACCACACAAAACTAATAGCGCTATTCCCTTTTCGGGGCAGCTAAAAATTTTTTTTTGTTTTAAGTTAATATCAATAATTATTGCAATTAATAATCTATAACAGTATTGTCCTGTCAACTAAAACATCCTCTTGGCTGATAAGTCGGTTCTTAGCAGATCTAGCAGTCGTTAACATATTAGACCTCCAAACCATTTGAAAATCCTGTTATTAAACCAAAGCACTCATATCATCATCTAAAAATTTAAAAAGTTACGGTTGAACAATTCTGGAATCTCAGCAACACGCGTTGTATGCACGTGAGAAAACATATTTCATATCGAGGCTAGTTAGACCGGCAGTTGTTTGTCTAACATAGTTTCGATATCCACAACGTGACCTCTTTGCAAAAGTGTAAATTATTCCATTAGGGTCCATGAATCAGAAACGAAACAAACATTTAACACACACACACACACACTTTATAATCAAGCTTTGGTCCTATTCACCGATTCGCATTGCGTGACATTTTTAAAAAACAATTTTGCCCAATAAAAAGGTAATTTCTTTACAAAAAAAGTTTTTTTTTAGGTTGTTGTTATTTGAGGTGGAAATACCTCAATGTTGAGCGGACAATGTAAGTAATCCAATCGGCCAGGTGAGACGCACTGTTGCAGTTCGATCTCATTCTCGGCAAGGATAAACACAACGGCCATGAAGTGTTTAAAATATTATGAGAATCTTTACAAACAGAGTTTGATAGATTATGTGTGTGTGTATGTGTGTGTGTGACTATGTCGCCACTTGGTATTCAATAGACGGAACCCCAGTTTTAGTTTAGTGCCGGATTGGACAATGTTAAACTATTTTTACGGCTTTGATCCCCAGGTGTCAAGTCTGATGTAAAAAAAATTACTAATAATAGTGGGGGTGGGGGGAGGGGAGAAGAGGGAATGGAGGCCTTAAGGAGGGCGGTGCATATCAGGATTGAAGTGTGTGTGTGTGTGTAGAAGAGATTTATCAACATTAAAAACAGTGTCCTGGAATAGGAGGAAGAGTGAATATATGAAAGAGGGGGGAGAGGGAGAGAGAAGGGGGAAGGGGGAACAGCCTGTCTTTGGGTAGACGATCTGTATGCATGTATATAAGAAAAAGTGTGTGTGTGACTAAGAATTGGTGTGAGAGTATGTGCGTGCACCTGCTCATTATTTTGTCCGTAATGACTACGGGAACACAAAGTTGTCCCTAGTATTTAGGACGTAATTGTAAGTTGGTTCCATAAATTAATGTGTGGATGTGTGCGTATAGTGGTGCAAGTGTGTGTGTGTGTGTGTTTGTTTGAAGAATAGTGCTATTTGTTTATGCTAATGTGTGTGTGTGAGTGTGTTTACACTCCACTGACCTACAAATATTCTTCTTGAGTGTTACGATGTTTTAAGAAACGTTTGAAAACGATTTCATTTGTTTTGTAAATATTTTACTATTGACACACTAAATAAAAAACACAAACTCACACAATACGAGAGAGTATGTTGTCTCTAGTCTACAAGGAGTCAGCTCTTACTTACGTAAGATAAGAACTAGCCAAAAAATCTAATAAAGGAATGTTTAAAAAAGTAGATCTGGATTCGTGCACATTTGATGTCATAATGATGAAAGGAGCATTGGTGGTCCTGGGTTTTAAAAGCTGCATGAAAAGATCTTCCATGAAGCGTTGGAATTTGATCATGTTAAAGAGAGAGAGCTGAAGTTAGGAGACAGAAGTTGTAGATGCCTAAGAGAGATGGACGATCTTTTGGGGGTCTGTGTGGGTGGATTGATTGCTAGTAGGCTACTGTATAGACACCTAGAACTTGAGTAGGACATCTGTTGATAGGAAAGAAACCTTTATTGTCAATGACCTAAAAATATGTTTGCCATTAAGTAGATTTCATTAAGTAGAGTTGAGTGAATTGTAATCTAACGACAGAACAAATGGTGCAAAGAGAAACGTGTGACACGCAGTCCGAATTGAAAACAAAATGATTTGTCCAATATTGGAATTACTTTCGTAAAGCGCATCTTTCATGATAGGTCATGTTCAGTGCGCTAGGGTTCAATCCATAGACATAAATAAATATAGACTGACAGTAGGAAGTTATTTTTATTTGGGGGGAGTCAATATGTTTTATGTACTATATCTATGTGAAAAAAATGGCGGCGATTGAGCTATAAATTCAAGGACTAACATTTCAGCCAATATATACCTTTGATCTTTAGTTTTGAAAAGTACAAAACTGCCATATTCCCAATATTTTGTCTTTGTTTTATAATCATAGACATAGGCAAATATATATAGGTTTGTGATGTGGATCTACAAACTTATCTTTTCCCAAATATTTCTGATAATAATTTGTTCTTTATCGTCCAGTCTATCTATATATATGTCTATGGTTCAATCTCTTTTTGTGGACTTGCTTGAAGGCGAGAGAAGGATTCCGTGCTGTCATTAGAAGCTCAGTGAACACAACTCAGCTGGGGTCGAGATTCGAACTCAAGCCTCATTGATAGGTATCCCAGCGGTTTAGATAAAAACCTGTTAGCCACACACCCCACATTCACCTAACATTCACCCAACGTTCACTCCACATTCACCTCACATTTACTCAGCATTCATTTGAACAATTTGTTAAGTACAACGTATATTGCGATATTGTAAAAGTATTGAAGTTATTGCAATCCTAAAGTAATAAGTCTAAGACAAAGACAGGTAATATTTTCATGTCAACTTAAAAGGTTCTATTGAGACTGTCAATGCCGAAGGCCAATGTAATATTGTCTTTACACTTTTTTTTTACTTTTCCAAAAGATAGAGGAATACTTGAGTGATTGCAGGTTGTTGGTCCAGACGGAGAGGCCAACCCCCCCCTCCCCCAGCACCCCTCCACCCCCCCCCCCCCAAAAAAAAAAAACCCATCGTTATTGGTGTATCATATTCTTAGTACAGAAGTGGAACAAACTTTTGTATACAGACAAGTGAACTAATCTAGTCAGGTAAACAAACTTTTGTATACAGACAAGTGAACTAATCTAGTCAGGTAAACAAACTTTTGTATACAGACAAGTGAACTAATCTAGTCAGGTAAACAAACTTTTGTATACAGACAAGTGAACTAATCTAGTCAGGTAAACAAACTTTTGTATACAGACAAGTGAACTAATCTAGTCAGGTAAACAAACGTTTGTATACGTACAAGTGAATTAATCTAGTCAGGTAAACAAACTTTTGTATACATACATGTGAACTAGTTTAGTCAGGTAAACAAACTTTTGTATACAGACAAGTGAACTAGTCTAGTCAGATAGTGAACAAACTTTTGTATACAGACAAGTGAACTAGTCTAGTCCGATAGTGAACAAACTTTTGTATACAGACAAGTGAACTAGTCTAGTCAGATAGTGAACAAACTTTAGTATACAGACAAGTGAACTAGTCTAGTCAGATAGTGAACAAACTTTTGTATACAGACAAGTGAACTAGTCTAGTCAGATAGTGAACAAACTTTTGTATACATACAAGTGAACTAGTCTAGTCAGATAGTGAACAAACTTTTGTATACAGACAAGTGAACTAGTCTAGTCAGATAGTGAACAATTTAATTAACAGGAAACTCACAGCTAAATAAACACACAACCTTCTGTCGCTCTGACTTTTCTTTATCAGCCGTTCCCGTCTGTTTACAAACTTGTTTGCACCAGTCTTACTCATGGTTACATCAGAAGTTATCAACCAATACAAACACGCACATACATTCCACATCAACATGTAAGAAAAAAAAAAGCTTATGCAAGGGAAAGAACTAAACATTTAGAACTATTAATCGCAATAATGAAGTATTTATTTCCATTTTTCAATATCAAACAAAAAAATGAATTACCACTAATTAGAATCTTTTTAAAAATGACCTTACTATGAAATAGAAAAAAAAAAAACAACATTTATTTACGTGAGAGAAATCAATACAACAGCAACATATAATCAAGCATTCAGCAATGTTTTATAATTACCTGTTGATCAAATTGATTTCAAACACGAAACAATTTCAAACCTAGTTGACCTCGTTCTGATGTCATTGCCAACAAACGTCAGCATGTCCTGCCATGTAGACAAATATCTAAGTAGCACAACTAAATCCCTGGGCAAACATTCGAGTCAAGTGATAGCGAAAGTCTAGCAAACATCGAGCGTGTCCCAGATCTAAACAAACATATCATCCATTAAGATATGCAATAGAAACACCGACCTATTGAACATTGATAGTGTGTGTGTGTGTGTGTGTGCAGAGAAATGAATGGAAGAAGGCAATGAAACATTCAAAAGATACATAACTACTAATGTCAAGAGATAGAAGATGGTGAGGGATTGAGTCAGGTCAGCTTTGCCAGGGGACGTTTATGTGCACGATTTCTAGAGAGAAACAGTTTATTTAAGTATGAAAAAGAACAACTCAAGAAACAGACCTAATGAAAATGTTTTCGATTCTGAAGATGAAGGATGAATGTAGTCTTTCACCTGGCTACGCAAACCAAGTTGTGACCTGCATAATTTCTCGCACCTCGTGCAGACAAAGCCGTTGTCCGACGGCGTCTATTTAAGTTTTCAGACCAGAGTGATTCTGCGACTATCCTCAATAAGGCATTTTCCTTTTGTCTCGTGTGCCACGCAGCTTCTGTGAGAGCTCTTCATTAAGAAGACGACCGCAAGCCAAAGGCGATCTTCTAAGGCGAGCTTAAAGGAGGAGGCCTAACGCGGTGCCCCCCGTAAGCGATATAAAAATTAAATCGTGCGCCATTTCACCCTTACTGGCCTAAAGGAAAGTAGCTGGTAGCAGACGGCCTCTGACAGAAAAACGAAGTAAACTTCTCTTATAATGTATAGACGTTCTTGATCAAAAGGCTATTACGTCCTATGCGTATCACTGCGATAATCTAGTGCTGCTTGTTAATTAGAGATTTAAACTCCAACACGCATGGTAATTAGAGATTTTAACTCAACCACGGATGTTAATTAGAGATTTAAACTCAACCACGGATGTTAATTAGAGATTTAAACTCAACCAAGCATGTTAATTAGAGACTTAAACGCCACCAAGTCATTGGTTTTCCTGGCCAATTCAGGCCAACCGTTCTTTGCTCTGATGGCACTGCTGAAGAAAGAGCAATTGTATAAATATGTCCTAGCTTATGCTATAAGAAATGTGTCTTTATCTTTATGTCTTTCTGGGTATTTTATTAAGTTGTGTTTTTGTATTTGTAAGTTAATAGAAATGAACTGAAATGATTGTCCTTACAAATAGTGTCACAACATAATGACATGTTCTCTTTGTTTTTCAATACATCAGCGAACACTAGGTATCAAAAGACGAAACTTGAGGTTTTAAAAACACTTCACGACTTTTCATGACAGTTCACGACATTTCATGTAAAAGTGTGTTTGAAAATATTTGTAAATGTCTTTAATAACCTAATTTCCATTCTGACAGTATCTTCCCCTATATAAGATCAGTCGCTATACATCAAGACTTTATTCCGCCGCCATTAGATCACTATAGAGATCTAATTACATGCGTGACCAGAAGTGTAGATAAGGTGAACCCAAAAAAATCAATGCAGAAAACAAGACTGTTTAAATAAATAGAGTCTCGCCAATGCTAAGAGCTTCGTAGTCACATCCCTGAGTCCTTTCTGGCCCGCCCAATGACGGAGAAATTCTTTTTTTATATCGAGGAGACCCAAAAAAAAATTACCAGCTTTTTTTTTTTTTGGCAGGTGAAATTTGAAATATTTGTTGACGTTGTCCTGGCCATTTAGTACAAAAACTGGAGTTGAATAGAGGCGAATACGTTTCCAACAAAATCTGAAACAAAGTCAAAATTTAGAGTGAAAATATGGTCTATAGACGGCGTCACGGTCTCAGGAGCTTCTCTATTCAATCTGCTAGCTGGGCGGTTGTCACATAGACACGAAAAGAACGCAACGGACTGTTTTACCGGAGTTACGGTAATGTTTGCACGTTAGGGGGACTCTTTTTTTTCTTCAATGCATAATCTATTTCTGTGTAGATTTTTTTTTAATGTTTTAACTATTTTAAAAGCAAATTTTATGTGCATTTTTTTTCATCTGTATAGTTCAGCGAGCAATGGATGACATCGTCAAGTATGTGAAGAATCTGATTGTAGACTTTAATGCCCTGTTGTCAATGTTAATTCTGAATATTTTACGTCATCAAGATATAGACGGCGAGCTATTTATAATGTACGAGCGATTATGTCTCGGGAATTGACCGTATGAAGTTAATTAGAGTGGAATATTCGAAGGCCTTCTGAGCTGGAGGCAAGAGGAGGTTTCCTAGAGTAGCCATCCTCCCAATTGACACACATACACACATCTTTTTGTTTCTTTCTAAGAGTCCATTCTGAATATGATTGTTGAGGCCGGCTCGAATCCTCGAAAGTAAGAGAATAGATTCAGATCCGTAACAGCACAGCTTTGATTCGAGACGCTATGCATACCTTTGGTTCTATGACTCCATCAGAGTTTTTAGAACTGTAAGCTAGACCAGAAAGTTACTTCTTAAGGCGAACATCCCTGATTAATTTTTTTTTTTGGGGGGGGGGGGGCGGTCAGGTAAGAAAAAAAAGATTGGGGAGGGTCTGGTTGCGGAAATGTGTATTATCAGTATTATGATGTGATATTTTGAAGTATTGTTGTTTTTTTTAAGAGCAAAAAACGTCTTGATGGCACTGTATGACATTTCTCGCTATATTTGGCCTTTATTTTGTCTCTGTCTCTATCTTTTGTCTAGGATCTATGAGCTATGAGCGAGTGTTTTCACCATAAATAAAATAAAATCAACGTCCTTTAAAGTTTGCATGTGACAGAGAGAGACAGACAGACGGACAGACAGAGACAGACAGAGACAGACAGACAGACAGAGAAGGTGTAACTGTGTATTTGTGTGTACGTAAACTTCAATTACTAAACGTTGGCACCAAAACAAATTTAAATATACGTATCTGAAAACCAAAGTTAATCCAAGCATTTCCATTCTAGGGATATTTAAACGCTGCCAAACTATCGACTTTCTAGCCTTTTCTTTCTCTTCTCTAAGAGTCCAACCAGTACACATGAGACTAATGCCAGCTGTACAAATATCTTCTAGTTTGAATAAAACACACAATCAGACAGTCTTAAGACAGTCTTAGTTCGTCAACCGGCAACTCCGTAGCGGTGAAAAGAACACCTGCTTGGCTTCGCCGCCAGGGAGAATCATTCTGCCTCGAAGTCTTGACTAAACTATGTTTATAAATACTGCTCCGTAACTGCTGGATTCTAACGCGATGTCTACTGCTCCGTAAAAAGTTTTCGAAGATAATAGGTCAACGCCGTAACCGTCTTAAAGTTACCGGAATCTCCCCTTTCTGAAGGTTTGTCAACGCCTCTCCAATGGATTAGTTGGCACATTTATTACGTCAGACGTAAAGCAGACGACAGTGTAACGCTGGCAAGAGCAGACGATACAACTGCACAGCGCCGAACTATTTGCAGATAAAACGCTTGAAGGTGAAGACTAGTGTTAAGTGATTCCAATAAAATAAAAACAACTTAAAAGCGAGTTCAAAATAAAATAAGGCGTTGGAACGTCATTACCATAAGCAGGCGATAAAATTGGAAGAGGCTTTTCAAGAGTTCCATTGAAATTTCTTTTTTCATTCAAATTTTATAACCTTTCGGTCTAACTTTAAAAGATTTTTCGTTTTTTTTTGTGTGTGTGTGTGCCAATCATTTTAGCGGTGACTTTTATTTGATGTGATATCCAGGAAGTAAGATGCAACTCTGGAGCCAGTTCAATGACGACGACATAGCAAGATCATATTGAAACCACGTTGATTCGGCTCACACAGGCTGAAGTAGAGAGTTAATTACTTGACGCCCTGCTTTGGTTGGTAACAAAAAAAAAAAAGGAAAAAAAAAGTTCCCCTTTCAAACCACGTGGTCTAACGGTTAACGAGGGTGTCATGTGGCCAGCATAATGACCAACCACCTTTTCTTTTCCCCAGGTACCTATTAGAGCTGGGTAGACTCAGAGGTGCCATAAAGATCTTGAAATTAAAAAATTCAAGTCCTCACCAGGATTCGAACCCGGAACCTTACGGTTCGGAAGTCTTGCACTTTACCACTCACTCACGCACATCCTGCTTTGAATAGAGATGTTTTAAGAATAACTAATCCGGGGCCCAAAAAATCCTCTTCACAGCATCTGCGTCCGATTGACAGGTTCTGAAATTGAAGTTCATTAAACATAGCAGAGGCGTCGCTTGGGCTGGTGACACCCGCTGCGATTAGCTTATTATGTCACCCCCAACATTCATGAATTCCTAAAAAAAACTATTTTTAAATAAAATTTATAGTAATAATTACAGACATTCATTGATTGCTAAAAATTAATGAGTAGACCTATAGGATTTTTTGTATATCGTTGTCTCTGACATGTTACATTCTTGTCACCCCTCGTAGTTGTCAACTGCTGCGATTCGCTACCCCTCGAGTCCGCCCTAGCGAATCCACTACCTGCCGCTATCCATTCCTTGGAGTTAGACGAATCAGAAAGTAAGCAGCATGTAAGATTGTCAAATGGTAAACATGTATGTGCAAATCAGTCAAGATTTTTACTTTACAAAATAATTTTATATACAAACTACTCGAAAATGTTAGATTGAATAGCCTTCCCTTCCAGCAAATGAGCCTGTCCTATCTATTGTTTGTATTGTTCGTGTCGATACGCCCCCAGCGAGTCTCCGCCTTTCCAACACTTGCTCAGAAAGGGAGCATTCGTTCTAAAGTTGACCATTATGTCATCACGTTGTGAAACAACAAAGTCAAATCATTCCAGCCTATCAAGTCACTCAAGTCTTCGCCAACACTAAACAAAACTCAGCCTATCAGCTCAAGTCACTCAAGTCTTCGCCAACACTAAACAAAACTCAGCCTATCAGCTCAAGTCACTCAAGTCTTCGCCAACACTAAACAAAACTCAGCCTATCAGCTCAAGTCACTCAAGTCTTCGCCAACACTAAACAAAACTCAGCCTATCAGCTCAAGTCACTCAAGTCTTCGCCAACACTAAACAAAACTCAGCCTATCAGCTCAAGTCACTCAAGTCTTCGCCAACACTAAACAAAACTCAGCCTATCAGCTCAAGTCACTCAAGTCTTCGCCAACACTAAACAAAACTCAGCCTATCAGCTCAAGTCACTCAAGTCTTCGCCAACACTAAACAAAACTCAGCCTATCAGCTCAAGTCACTCAAGTCTTCGCCAACACTAAACAAAACTCAACCTATCAGCTCAAGTCACTCAAGTCTTCGCCAACACTAAACAAAACTCAACCTATCAGCTCAAGTCACTCAAGTCTTCGCCAACACTAAACAAAACTCAGCCTATCAGCTCAAGTCACTCAAGTCTTCGCCAACACTAAACAAAACTCAACCTATCAGCTCAAGTCACTCAAGTCTTCGCCAACACTAAACAAAACTCAGCACTAAGACGAATGCTAGAACCACAATCAAAATCTCACACAGCTAATGACTTGAGCAAACAGTCAAGTTCACAAAATGTTTAGAAAGAAAACACACCGGGAAGAAAGCTATGCAAATATCCTTGTCACACACACCAAACACAGAAGCTACACAAGCGTCTCTGGCACGCAAAGATTTAAGTCTGGCAACAAGGACCATGTTGGACAACTTCACCCAGCCCACCATAGCAAAATTAAAGACTTCCAAAACCCCGCTGAGTAGCGCGTTATTCGTCCTACTGGTAAGCTGTACACTCGCTATTTATGTCGTGACGGTATGCTGGAGTGTACTGATGAATGACAAAACTAACCCCTAGATCTCTTGTCTCAGACTTGAAAACAATGTCCCAGGTAAGCCGTAGACTTCCTACTGCGATCTGTTTTCTGGGGGGATAAGTGGCTTCAGACGACGCGACGCCTTTTTCAAAGAAGACGTATCGTAGTGAGCAAATAGCACTTGGAATTTTCTTTCTCCAAGAGCAGACGGGGGTCGATGTGAAAGAAAGGACTTGTACGGAGGGCGTACATGCTGCCTTGAACAACTGAAGAGTGAGGGGGTCAAAGGTCTAGTACTGTGAGATGTGGTAAAAAAAAAAGATTCTTTAATTCATGACCTCAAGTTACGTGGAGTGTATGTTAGCGTGGACAGAGCTGTTAGTAGGACCTTGGTGCCGATATCATCACTGGCTGAACTGTTAGGTATGTTTGCGTGGACAGAGCTGTTAGTAGGACCTTGGTGCCGATATCATCACTGGCTGAACTGTTACGTATGTTAGCGTGGACAGAGCTGTTAGTAGGACCTTGGTGCCGATATCATCACTGGCTGAACTGTTAGGTATGTTAGCGTGGACAGAGCTGTTAGTAGGACCTTGGTGCCGATATCATCACTGGCTGAACTGTTACGTATGTTTGCGTGGACAGAGCTGTTAGTAGGACCTTGGTGCCGATATCATCACTGGCTGAACTGTTACGTATGTTAGCGTGGACAGAGCTGTTAGTAGGACCTTGGTGCCGATATCATCACTGGCTGAACTGTTACGTATGTTTGCGTGGACAGAGCTGTTAGTAGGACCTTGGTGCCGATATCATCACTAGTTGAACTGTTACGTATGTTAGCGTGGACAGAGCTGTTAGTAGGACCTTGGTGCCGATATCATCACTGGCGTAGTTGAACTGTTACGTATGTTAGCGTGGACAGAGCTGTTAGTAGGACCTTGGTGCCGATATCATCACTGGCTGAACTGTTACGTATGTTTGCGTGGACAGAGCTGTTAGTAGGACCTTGGTGCCGATATCATCACTGGCTGAACTGTTACGTATGTTAGCGTGGACAGAGCTGTTAGTAGGACCTTGGTGCCGATATCATCACTGGCTGAACTGTTACGTATGTTAGCGTGGACAGAGCTGTTAGTAGGACCTTGGTGCCGATATCATCACTGGCGTAGTTGAACTGTTACGTATGTTAGCGTGGACAGAGCTGTTAGTAGGACCTTGGTGCCGATATCATCACTGGCGTAGTTGAACTGTTACGTATGTTAGCGTGGACAGAGCTGTTAGTAGGACCTTGGTGCCGATATCATCACTGGCGTAGTTGAACTGTTACGTATGTTAGCGTGGACAGAGCTGTTAGTAGGACCTTGGTGCCGATATCATCACTGGCGTAGTTGAACTGTTACGTATGTTTTGGAATTGAATACAGCGCTAGGGCCCAGATAGGGGTATATTGTAGCTGAACTGTCGCAGATGTCTTGGAGTTGAAGACAGTGCTAGGGATATGTTGTAGCTGATGTCTTAGAGTTGATGACAGCGTTAGGAGTATGTTGTAGCTGATGCCTTGGAGTTGATGACAGCGTTAGGAGTATGTTGTAGCTGATGCCTTGGAGTTGATGACAGCGTTAGGAGTATGTTGTAGCTGATGTCTTAGAGTTGATGACAGCGTTAGGAGTATGTTGTAGCTGATGCCTTGGAGTTGATGACAGCGTTAGGAGTATGTTGTAGCTGATGCCTTGGAGATGAAGACAGCGTTAGGAGTATGTTGTAGCTGATGCCTTGGAGTTGATGACAGCGTTAGGAGTATGTTGTAGCTGATGCCTTGGAGATGTTGTAAATAGTTTCTGTTGTTGATCTTTGGTGTTGATGATGTGGATGATCCTAGTGTGGATGTTGTAAGGTCATTGCGCATGTTCTAATATCTTTGTTGATGTTTTAGGTCAAGGACATAGCTATTAAGAAATCTTTAAGTCATTAAGAAGTACCTCCATTGTTGTTAAGTGACTTTTGTTTGTCACCTGTTGATGTTCAAGTTTAATGTCCTCATGTCTACCTGCCGTTAGTTAACTAAGCTTAGCGATTGTTTTTCTTCAGTAATAAATCGAATTTTAAATTATGTTTTGTTTGTGTTCCAGGTTCTTACAAGTAATATTCACTGACATGTTATGACATTACTAATACATATTAGAACCCCCCATCGCCTTCTTCTGCATACTTTTTATATGTCAATAAAAGGTTATCTTTTGGCAGGTGAGCGTCTAGTCAGAAATAAGATGAACATTTTTAAAAAATAATTTGTGTGATCCTCCCTTGAACTTGCAGCCTCATCGCGACGCCTCTGGTGGTGCAGTCTCCCTCACTAACAAACAAAACAAAATGTTTGGAAAGACAACAAGAATGACGTGGCGAGACGAGCTGTGACGTCATCTTCACGCCCCGAGTCAGAAACCCCATTGACAACGAAAAACATGCTGAGAATTACTCCCTTAGAGCACGTGAGAGGAAGCGAGCAGTGAGTCTTAAGGTTGCCTTGTCCCCGTACAAGGACAACCTCTGTGTCGTACATGAACCAGTATTTTCTCTATCTATAGCTTGTCCCAATCGTCCTTCGTGCAGAACTCTGCATTCGTAAAGAATGTGTTCTATTGTTTCGTCGTCCTCCATGCAATGGCGACACCGTGTGTCGTAGTTCTCCTTCCATCGTCCGAGGTAAGCACCAATTGGACAATGGCCGACCCGGAACTGGGCTAGGACTGCCTGTTCCGCACGATTAAGTTGCCACCATGCATCCCTTCTGTCTGGTCTCTTCATTGCCCGATAAAGCTCACGCCCCTTGTCCGAAGAATCCCAGCCGTCGTGCCAAAGTGTCAACATGCGCTGGTTGACTAGGGATCGTACACTTTCATATGAGTACGGTTCATCATTTTCGAGCGCCGTTGCGACCGCGGTTTTCGCGAGCTGGTCAGCCAAATCGTGGCTGACCACCCCACAATGGGCGGGCACCCATTGCAAAGTAACGTTCACGCCGAATCGTAGGAGACGCCCTCCGACCGTTAGGACGTCCCATACCCTTCTAGCACCTTCATCCAGCCGTTCTATGGCCTCCAGTGCGGCCACCGAGTCCGTGAAAAGAACTATGTCGTGCGCTGACGTAGTCCCGTTACGTACCATCGTTGCCACCCAGTCCAGTGCTTGGAACATTGCTTCGAGTTCAGCCTCGAGGCTGCTTTTCTGCTGACAGGGACCACTGAGCTCGTCACTTTCGGGATTGCCAGAGAGTCGAACTACCGCTCCGTACCCAGCTTTCACAGTTCCCTCGAGCGTCCGCACAGAACCGTCTGTGTAGATGGTGGTTACTCCGGCTGGATATGATGCGATAGTCTCTCTGGCTGCTTGTAGTAGCCGTGTGGTTGGACTCTGCTTCGTCACCACTGGGTCAAGTAGGCTCTTCCGTATCGTCGGCATGCCGAGAGCCTCCATCGGAAAGATAGAACCGGACGGGGAAAGAGCAGCCCGCTCCACCGGCAGATTCGCCTCTCTGACCAGCCCGCGTGCCACATGCATGAAACAAGGCCGGTTTTTGAGGCGTCTCCTACCCTCCCAGTTGTCGACCAGACTTCTGAGTGGGCATCCATCTTCCAGCCGCATATATCTCTCGTGAGCTAGTATGACGGCTCGTTCTCTGCGCAATTTCAACGGTGGGATGTTTGCCATAATCTCGCCAGCGGCAATTGGCGTTGTCCTAAAGGTTCCACAGATTAGTCTTAAGGCTTGGTTCTGAACAGAGTCTAGGCTTGCTAAGGTCGTTTGCGAGGCCCAGACCTGGACAGGAAGACTGTAGTCCATGTGAGAGCGTACTGCACCCATGTACAGTCCTCTCAGCACGTCAGCTCTCGCTCCCCACTTCGTTCCAGCTAGTTTCTTTACGATATTCAGCTTCTCGGAAGCTGTTTCTTTTACCTGCTGAATATGATCGCACATAGTCAGTTTCTGATCGAGAATTACTCCAAGGTACTTGGGCTTTTTATCCCATTCCAGAATCTTGCCATCCATTCTAAGCTCGACAGGTTCCTTCAATATATCACGGCCCAGCGTAAACCATGAGTAAACCGACTTCGAGTGGTTTACCTCAAGGTTCCACATTCTGGCGTAGCAGGATATAGTCGTTAATGCCTGCTGGAGAGTGTCAATGAGTTGTTGACGGTCTCTCCCTGACTCCCACAACACGATATCATCTGCAAACAACAGCTTCTGACATTTCAAAAGAGCCGGCAAGTCGTTGATAAAGACCAAAAACAGCGTACAGCTGAGTGCCGATCCCTGCGGCACCCCCTGCTCAAGTGGAAGTTTCCTCGACAAGTGCTTACCAACACGAGTCTGTACCGTTCTTTCCGTGAGGAAATTTTGGATCCACCTAAGCATATATGAACCGACACCTAAGTTCATCAGTTTCAACAACAAGCCGGGCCTCCATACTCTGTCGTAGGCCTGCTTGAGATCGATAAATACCGCTAGCGTCGACTGACCAGGTCGATTTGTGTTGCCCCACTGGAAGCCATCCGCCACTTTCTGCATGAATAACGTCACTTGATCGATCGCATTTCGTTGCCTCCTGAACCCGCCCTGTTCAGGAGCAATGAGACCCTTCGTTTCTAGAAACCATGTGAGCCTTCTGTTGACCATGCGTTCGGCCGCCTTCCCGACGTTGGACGTCAACGAGACGGGTCGGTAGCTTTCTGCACGATCTGGGATTTTCCCCTTTTTGAGCAGGGGAACAATCGTTGCCACTCGCCAAGCCTTGGGGAAATCCCCCTTAGTCCAAGTACGATTGATCAAATCCAACAGTTTCCTTCTGCCTATGGGACCGAGATGTTTCAGCATTTCGTTGCTGATCCCATCTGGCCCCGGTGCCTTTCGCAACTTGCACTTCCGAAGTGCAATGTCTAGCTCTCCGTAGGTAAAAGAGTTGATGAATGTGCTCGTCTCATCCTCACCATAGACATATCTGCGTTTCGCTTTCGCCTTCCTGATGCTGTCTAGAGCTTTCGACACTTCGCTCCTCTCACCCGTCCTAGAGATAGCCGCAAAGGCATGGTTTAGAGCGTCCGACCGTTTAGAGTCAGTGACCACCAAGCCTTGAGCCGTTTGCAGGGGCGCAGCTGCTTTTGGTTCTTTCGCCCTGGTTAGGTTATTGAGAAGTTTCCATGCCTGTCGTCCGTCCGCAAGATCCAGGTTAGCACATGTCTTCGCCCACTTCTGTCTCGTACCCTCCGCAATGGCTTCCTTTACCTCCGCCGTTAGCTTGTTGTAAGCTCTTCTGGTTTCATCGGTTTTTCTACGACTATGCTGCCTGCGTGCAGCCCGCCTTAGTCGGATTAGGCGTGCCAGTGCGGGAGACCAAAAGTGACTAAACTTGCGCCCCCCGTAGGACCTCGGGATAGCTTTTCGAGCAGCACCTAAGATGGCTTTGACAAAGAGTCCGTAAGTCCGGTTAATGCAATCTGCTTGAATATCCAATCCGTCCAGAGCTACATCCGATGCACTCCTAAACAGATCCCAGTTAGCACGTTTATACACCCATTTTGGTTCTGTATATGGGGTACTCACGCTGAGCTTTCCGAGTTCGATTGTGACCAAGACCGGCAGATGATCACTACCGACATCGTTGAGCACGTCCACTCTTGACTGTGACCTTAAGTCAGCTGACACCAGGGACAAGTCTGGCCGCGACATACCCCCATGCCCGGTGTGCAGAAAGGTCGGGGGGCTGTCTTTGCCCTGCAAAACAACCAGATTTGTTTCGTCACATATCTCAAGTAGCCGGCGCCCTCGGACATCAGAGTCCGCGCATCCCCACGCTGGGGACTTAGCGTTAAAATCACCCGCAACGATCATCCTTGTACCAAAAGGCTCTTGCAGTTTGAATTGCAACTCAGACTTAGGTGGATTGTATAGGTTTACGCATGTGAATCGCTGACCATATTTGTACACCTCCACTGTCAAAGTGTCAGTCCCACCGGGTCCCGCAGGGGCGCTGGATTCCACTACTCGGGCTGTAAGCGTATTACGTACGAACGTTACAAGTACCTGGCACCTCGAGCAGGAACACCGGTAGGCTGTGAAGCCGTAAAGAAGAGGTGGCCCCTCGTCTGAGCGTAAAGTCTCTTGGCACAGTAGGACATCTGCCTCATATTGCTCTGCTATCGTATAGACCTCAATCCGTTTCAGCGAGAACTGCCGATTCAGATTGAGGTGGATAATTCGTAGCTGTTTGCTTCGGTCGTAACCGGGTGGGGGGGCACCACTCCCCCCTGCCTTGCCTCCTGGTGCGTTCACCTTTCGGGTTCTGGTGAATGAGGGTGTACCACGTCCTCTAGCTTTGCCTCCTGGTACGGTCACCTTTCGGGTTTTCGTGGGGTGCACAACTCCCCCGTTTGTGCGTGAGGCCATCGTGGCGCTCTGGGCTAGTGGGCTGGGCTCAGGCGTCGTACCTGAGGGATGCTGGCCACCTGTCTCACATCCTATGGTATTGCCGGTCTTTTGGTGGGGCACGACTCCACCGTATGTGCTTGAGGCCATCGTGGCGCTCTGTGTTAGTGGGCTGGGCTCAGGCGTCGTACCTGAGGGATGCTGGCCACCTGTCTCACATCCAGAGGAAACCGTTTCCTCCCGCGTTTTCTTGTCCGATAGTAGCACATTTTTCGACCACAAACCTATCGTTGCCGTTGTGTGGTCGGAGCCTGTTAGACCGGTAATGCTCATACCCGCGTTTTCGACACTTGACTTGACTTGCATAGATAGAGAGAAATTTTGCCCCGGGGGGGGCGGACTGGTTGCATGTATGACACACAGGCTGTCCCATCGTTGAGACAATAGCTGAATGTCCTGGACTGGTGTCCAAGACCGCTGAACCCATTGTCGGCACTGCGAGCTTGCCCTCGAGAGAGGGGAAATTTTGGAAACCGTCTCTTTCAACGTTCGTTACCAATGCCGTCGGCGTGGCGGCTTAGTGCGATGCCGGTGTCTCCGGAAACACTGGCCCCGAGGTCCCCCAACGTTTATGGCGCGCCGTATCGTAGCACGCTGGACTCCGATCTTTTCACCCCCGTACTCAGCCTTGTAAGCCGAATACAGTGGCTACTAAGTTAGCCATGCTCCCCCACTCGGTGGGAGGTGGAGACGTGTGGCTGTTTTATTTTACATTGATCACCTGGCCTTAAAAACCTGTAAACAAAAACCAGTTCCTCTTAGCCACCCCCACATGGGGTGTTCACGCGACAACCACGATGAGGTGGGATCTGGAATTGCCGCGTCTTCACGCCCCAGAACTCGGGTAAAACACCCACTGCTCCCGCTCCCATTACGATCTACCTGTTGATATTGAAATAGGTTTCCAGCCCTTACATCCATTAGATGACGCCCTCATACATCTCAGTGTTCCCATATCACCCCCCCCCCCCAGTCTATGACAAAACTAACATTATAGTACCGTCAGTTCCCACCAGCGAGAGGGGGGGGGAGGGGAGAGGGTTACGAGTCTCAGACCAGTGTCAAGGTTTACCGATGTGTGTCAAGATAGACACTGTCAATATTTGACGTCTGTACGCTATGGTAGTAACCTTTTATCGAATATTATAACATGACTTAAACAGTTGAACAGTTGCTTTCTCAACGGTCATGCACCCCCCCCCCCATTCCTTTTACCGTTATACCTTTTGGAGGCTCTAATGAGTCAACGAGGTACTGGCTTGGTGTGTGTGCGTGTGTGTGTGTTGGGCAAAGTTGGGTAAAAATAGTGTCGCACTTACTACACCCACCAGGGCGTATCTCAGACCCTCCCCCCTCCAACTCGACTTAGTCCGCCAAAAGTGGAAAAAATATAACTCTTAGCATAGCTTGTAGGTTACTTGCATAGATAGATAGATAGATAGAGAGAGAGAGAGAGAGAGAGAGAGAGATAGATAGATAGATAGATAGATAGATAGATAGATAGATAGATAGATAGATAGATAGATAGATAGATAGATAGATAGATAGATAGATAGATATCTTAACTTTTAGCTCAACTCTAAAAAAAAACAACGTTACAAAGACAGTTTGTGTGAAAACACAAACTCAAAATCGGCCCCCGAAGTGGTCCACCCAGGCAGGCTACAATATTTTCGGAAAGAACATCCGAATGAAATTATATCAAAGACAAATGAGAGATAAGAATGGAGAAAGAATGAAATTATATAAAAGACAAATGAGAGATAAGAATGGAGAAAGAAAGTTAACAGATCTTGTGTAGTGCCCCAAGGGTCCCGCAGATCAAAGGATAGGTGAAAGTGAATGTAAAGTTAGATGTGAACCTGGCCTAACTAGTTCCCCTTTCAGACCTTGTGGTCTATAAGGCAGATGATGTAAAGTTCATCTGTTTTTGTGGCCTACGGTTAACGAGGGTGTCATGTAGCCAGCGCAACGACCAACCGCCTTTGCTTTTCCAGAACTAATGTCAGGTACCCATTGGGGCTGAGTGGACTCAGAGGCGCCCAAAGATGAAAATCCCAGTCTTCACCAGGATTCGAACCCGGGACCCCGGTTCGGAAGCCAAGTGCTTTGCCGCTCAGCTACCGCGCCTCCCCTGGCCTAACTGATGTCTTATAATTGATCTAATTGTTTTGAAAAGGCTCAATCTCTTATTCGAATCCTTATAATATTATCTTTATTGTCGCTGAGATTAAAAAGATTAATGAAAATGAT
Organism: Biomphalaria glabrata; assembly: GCF_947242115.1. Lineage (NCBI taxonomy): Eukaryota > Metazoa > Mollusca > Gastropoda > Planorbidae > Biomphalaria > Biomphalaria glabrata. The sequence goes on from NC_074716.1 coordinate 22,596,670, forward strand.
ATTTACAAGATTACTATTCGTTTTAAATTAGGTCTAACTTATAATGCATACTAATTAGCTTTTTCTCTTCTCTGCTTGCATAACTGATTTTAAAAATTAGATTTTTCGCTTTCAGAAAAAAAAGTGGCCGTTGCATCAGAACTTTGAATGGTCTAAAATATTGTGATGTCAGATTTTCAATATCTTTTCTAAATCTAAATCTAATCTAAACGGGACGGACGGACGGACGGACAGACATTTCGCACAAAACTAATAGCGTCTTTTCCCCTTTCAGGGGCCGCTAAAAAAACACTAGTAAACTTGACTGATAACATTTCTTTGTGCTCAGTCTATAGCCCTTATATTTACGTGTATGAAGTGTCCCAAATACTATCACACGGAAAATGTGTGTGTGTAAGTACCTGAATGTTATCAGATTAACGTACGTAGGTTTTGATTCTGTCCCTGCGATGATGTATCTGTGGTATCAGTGCCACCATCCAGAAAGCATGACCAGATAAGCCATGATGCATCTGTGGTATCTGTGCCACCATCAAGAAAGCAGGTTTCAATATTTTCAACATGAATATCAGAAGGTATTCACTACAAACTATCAACAACCACAAGCCTAGCTCCGCCATACAGAAAGCATGGACATGTGCGTACCGAAAGTATAGCGGATATTATTGTATTGTTCTGTCGATTAACGACTTGAGGTATGTGTAGGTTATGATGATCATAATGTTAAAAGTTAATATTCATCTGTATTCAATGAATGGATGGCTTAAAAAATATGGTTCAATGTCAACCTGACCTAACTGATGTGATTGAATGATATCTAATATTCTAATTAATTGCTTTATCACAGGACACACTATCTAATTCAAAGCCTCATGGAAGAAGTCTTTTTCTCTTTGGTGAATGTCTACATGGACATCACTGACCGTATGCTGGACAACACTTGTAAATATACAGAAAAATTGCCTCCCTTATTAATATAGTCTCCCTCTATGTTACTATTAAAAGTAACTAATTGTAAAACTGGTCTATTTTTAGGAAAACAAAACTGATATTATATTTGTCAACAAAATGAAACGTTTTGCTATCAGAAAAAAAAAAAAAACTCGCCGTTTCACCAGAACTTTGTGTGATCTAAGATATCATGATACCGGATTGTCAATGTCTCGTCTAGTTGTCACGGCTTAAAATATGGAAATGCTAATAAATAAGTGAACAAAATTAAATTTAAAAAAATCGTCCAATCTGAAAGACAAGTCACGAAATATCGTACAAAGTAGAGAAGAAGACTTCAAATACATTAGAAATAATTCGTGACATCATTAGAAAATAATTAAAGAATACTATAAGGCAAAGATTTAAAAAAAAGTGCCATCAAACCAGTCAATTGGTACACGTGTTCAACAAACATAAATACATATGTCAGTGGTACTAGTCGCCACACACTTACACACACATTCTGTTTCTGTTGCTGAGGGGCTCTAGATGGTCATAAGTAGAGGGGCTCTAGATGTTCACAAGTAGAGGGGCTCTAGATGTTCATAAGTAGAGGGGCTCTAGATGGTCATAAGTAGAGGGGCTCTAGATGGTCATAAGTAGAGGGGCTCTAGATGTTCATAAGTAGAGGGGCTCTAGATGGTCATAAGTAGAGGGGCTCTAGATGTTCATAAGTAGAGGGGCTCTAGATGTTCATAAGTAGAGGGGCTCTAGATGGTCATAAGTAGAGGGGCTCTAGATGGTCATAAGAAGAGGGGCTCTAGATGGTCATAAGTAGAGGGGCTCTAGATGTTCATAAGTAGAGGGGCTCTAGATATTCATTGTTTATTTATTGACTGAATCGACAAAACATCTTATTATATGAAACTTTTAAAGTAAAAACAAAACCAAAAAAAGAAAACAACTTAAATCTGAAAGAGGAAGGGGGCTACTTGAGCATATTAAACCTAAGTGTAAAGTGTAATCCTATTTGGGGAATACTTCTCCCCCCTCCTCCCTCACGTTTTGTAGTGGAGCTGAACATTTCATTAAGCAGTGTTCCTTACCTATGAAACTCTAACTCTTCCTCCTGGGGTGTGTTTTTGATTGACTGACACACCTGTGGAATTGAACGCTGACCTCGTGGTGTTTGTTTCCAAGAGATGCAACACGTGACCCAATTACTGGGCGATAGTCTCGTGAGAAGAGATTTCTTTGGAACCTAATTACTCATTGAGAGAAACAAAATGGTGCCTGGTTCTTTAGCACCTCACTGCTGCCGCAGTTTTGAAGTCTTCCAATAAACTGATGATCTAAGCAACTCTGATCTGTGTATAGTGGGAGTGTGTGTGTGTGTGCGCGCGTGTGTGTAGGGGTAGAGGAAATGCAGGAAACTGTGAGTAACAGATATTTTATAAAGTCACTTCCTTTTACCTTGGTAACAACTGTTACCGTTGAGCTTTCACTTTTGAATGGGCCACTTTTACGAGTTAGTAATAGTCTACATGTATATTGTGTTTTTGTTCATTGTTACAGTGTTGAGTATTGTTACACATGTTACAGTGTTTAAGTATTGCCAGAGTGCTGACTATTGTTACATCATTAAGTATTTGCTATTGTGTAAACAAGAGCCATACAAAAGCATAACGATTTCTCCTTAAGAAGAAGACAACTTATTTTTATTCTTTGTGTGTATGTGTGTGAGTATGTGTGTGTGTGTGATGTAATTTTGTTACAGTAGTATTGACACGCTGACACACACAGCAATCACCTCCCCCCCCCTAATTAAAAGAACGACCAAGTATTAAACACGTTGAACCAAACAGAAACTTTGTGGGCCAGCAGAGCCCGTCATTCCATTCTAACTCTTTGTGGACCAGCAGAGCCCGTCATTCCATTCTAACTCTTTGTGGGCCAGCAGAGCCCGTCATTCCATTCTAACTCTTTGTGGGCCAGTAGAGCCCGTCATTCCATTCTAACTCTTTGTGGGCCAGCAGAGCCCGTCATTCCATTCTAACTCTTTGTGGGCCAGCAGAGCCCGTCATTCCATTCTAACTCTTTGTGGGGCAATCAAGTACTCCGCTTGGTTTCGGGTTTGACCTACATACGGGGCCCTGGTTCTCTGGATAAGATTATGAGTGGGCGACAGAGCAACAAAGGATTTCGAGGAGGTTGAAGCTTTGCTGAAAGCGTCTCACTTGAGATGACTTCAATACACTTCAGTCAACGGGTTTCAAGCAGGGCCGTTCCACTCACTAGTGGGGCAGCGAGGAGACAACTGTGCGGTCGTTAAATGGGCGCTGTGAAAGACTTGGCGGCAATTATGGGCTACTAGCCGTTGGACAGGGGGTGGGGGGCGTGCCGTAAGGTGGGGTTTGATAAGGGGAGGGGTATCGGTTTGAGTCCCATTTTAAATGTCTCTTTAGTATGGGGCTTCTACTTTGAAAAGCAGTTTGTCATGCTGACAGCGAACTCATTTTTTTATATATATACAACGCATTATATTAAGTGGAAGTAACTTTTGCTATGTTCTGGGCTGACAGATTGAATTAAGACGGGACTGTTGAACTAGCTTCAACTTAGTGGTGGTGCCCGGGCATGGGGAGGGAATTTATCAAACAAAGAAACAAAACAACTACAACTAAATTGTAACTAAATAAATAAAAAAAAAATAAGCAAAGTAAAAAAAAAAAGTAATTTAAAAAGCGTATAAAAGGGAAAGAACTGCACAATTGCTGCAATATATATATATATATATATATATATATTAATGCTACAAGATTTATATCCCTTTCAAATGTAAAACAAAATAAATTACGACTAATTAATTAGTTTATTGATTTACGTATTGTTTTCGACAATAAGTGATGGTGCAAAGTCTCACCCTGATCCGAGTCTGGGACGTGTGAGAAATAACGTGTACAAGATGTGTAGCAGACGACAGACTCTATGAGTTCATAGCAGCTGGGTCAAAGGGAGTAAGGAAACAGTTTTGCATTGTATTCATACACTATTATCTTTTCTTTTTCTTTACTATTAGTAATAAGTTACACTTGTATGGTCATGGTATTTTTAATTTGCATACATACATACTGACATGCATGAAATTAATTTATTTCTAGGTCCATTGTGGTTATCTAAATTGCCAAATTGAGATTTTTAAAAAAATCACCCCCCCCCTTTTTTTCCCCCAAGGTGTGACAGTTTAATTACTTTGTTTTAGTAGAGGAGTCCCGCCCCTTCCCCTTTCGTATCTTCTACTCCCCCCCCCCCTCCCAGCTTATCTCCTTCCTTATTTGCCTTCTAATTGACCACCTCTCCACGTGACAGAAACTCTGGAATATTTTGTTTTTGTTTTAACTTATCTATCATCTTTTCGGTAAATCGCTGACAAGGGAGATTGTGGGATGACGGTTAGGGGCGGGAAAGGGGGATAAATGAGGTAGGCAGCCTACTTGCAAAGTAATACAATGGGAGGGGTGGTATGTCGATATGTGTGTGAGGGGGGGGGAAGACTTCATCACGTGACCTACCTGTTAGAGCTCCTCGACATAGATTGATGGTAAAAACTTCAGCTTAGTTCCTTGATCTCTTGGTCATGGAGAGGAGACATCTTATGGTGTGGGTATTAACCTTTATGTCCGATCCAGTACTTTCTGCTGTTTGAGATTGACCGTGTAATGAGATTCGGCTTACAAGAAATAAGAATTAGATCATCAAAAGTTGTTGGTGTCTCCATAGAGCCAGCCAGAATGTTCACACATTTTATTCGAGTGGATATAAAAGCACGTGACTGTATTTATTATCTTTAGAATGAAAGGAAACGCTGACATGTCACGTATGGTCTAGGTGTGAGCACATTTTCCAAGCAATATTGCTCATGTCTTTGTCACGTGGGCTAAAAGAAAATACCCAATAGCTATACATCACTCCACCCAGTCCACTCTCCTCCCGCTAGGCTTTGAGGCGTCAAACTAGTGGCGAGGTTATTTCCTGCGTTTCCAACATCAAGTCTTTAACTCTTTCTCTAATAATTAACTACTATCGTTGATTTGGTCTTATTAGATTGAATTAATTTCCGGTTTTATAAACTTTCATTTGTGTTATATAAAAAGAGCCTGCATTCTCCTAAAATTCTACACCAAAAGTAACGTTTTCTGATTACAAACAAAAATGTTATTAAAGTTTAATCCTAACAGGGTAGAATGTGAAAAAATGAACAATTCTGTCAGAATGTGGACAAATAATTACGGAGATAAATAGTTAAAGTTGCCAAATGATTACTAGATCTAGTAGGTGACTATGATAAAGTGAGTCCAGTCTGACCACAGTCTGACCCCCATCTTCTTGTGAAGAGATCTTCCTCGGGTGCTATTTATCTAGTCACATTTTTACTTTCTTAGCTGTTGCTAAAGGTTAGGGTAATTTGCCATGGTAATAAGTAGTTGCTGTTAAACTTTGCTAATATTTGCTATGGTAACTAATTGCTATGGAATTAAAACACATATGGTAACTAGTAGCTACGGAAATTACACATTGCTATGGTAACTAGTTGCTATGGAAATTACACATTGCTATGCTAAATAGTAGTTATGGAAATTACATATTGCTATGGTAAGAGGTTTCTGTGGTATTAGTTCTATAATAGATATAAGAGACGGTCGACATATTAGATGTTGTGCCCCAACGGTCCAAAAGATTTAGGGGTAATGGAAGCTAAAAGTAAAGAGGAATCTTGAACGTTGATTGACTGAAACATATCTTGACTACGAAAGGAAATCCTCTATATTGCCTGCCACAAATAGGTCTACCAGGAGGGCGACATCTAGCCTACAGAGACAATTGTTTGATCGAGGTTTGTGAATATCGAATATGTCCCGCCAGTCTGTAGATTGAAACCGACATTCTATTGGCTTCTGTTGCTGTGTTCTTATATCATAATAAATCTCTCACACATTTAGAAGCTGCGATATTTCGGTACTTGGTTCGGTTTTTACGAAATAACCTAGGTCTAGGTATGTCACTGGCGTACAGAGTGTAACGTACTTTTAAAAGGGGGGGGGGGGGGTTTAAAAGAAACGTTCAATTCAATTCAGGTTTAGGGACGAAATAATTCACCAAAATTGGGAGAAATACCCAGATTTTGGTAGAAATACACAGTAGTTGGAAATCAGTAAAAGGCGCCACGCCAAACTTTACGGAGCAGACCAGTTAGTATCGTTCTCTCTAAGACACAGATAACTATATCGGCTTGTCACCAGACAAAGTCGGCGCTAATAACAACTGGAGTTGGAAGAAGTAACGCAGCTTCCTTAATCGTCAGATAGAAGGCGCCCTTTGATCGCAAGAATGGGGTGGATGGGGGGTACACAAATGCGCGCACCCTTTCTCTTCTCCAGTTCAGACGATAAGAAACAGCGAGGCCTGTCCGCACGGAGTAAATCATCCAGGGAATGGGAGAGGCGGGAGATGTGAGAGATGACAGGGGCAACAACTAGGAAACCTCAGATGCTTGATAACATTACTATTACGAGTAGAATGTTCCGCCGGGTAATCTCCCCTACCGACCCTTAGACTGTAAAGATGGCGGTATCGTGTAATCTTTTGTTAGCGTGCTCCTGGCTTTCTAAGATTTCATTGGTTACATTAGGTGAGCTAGACGCGACCAAATAGAACCCAATGTGAACTCAAGTAACTTTGTATAGGGAGCATTGTTCTGTGGCTACATTATTTCAGAGATACTGGCTACCTAATGTTAGAAAGGGAGCATTCTTCTGTGGCTACATTATTTCAGAGGTACTGGCTACCTAATGTTAGAAAGTGAGCATTCTTCTGTGGCTACATTATTTCAGAGGTACTGGCTACCTAAAGTTAGAAAGGGAGCATTCTTCTGTGGCTACATTATTTCAGAGATACTGACTACCTAATGTTAGAAAGGGAGCTTTCTTCTGTGGCTACATTATTTCAGAGGTACTGGCTACCTAATGTTAGAAAGGGAGCATTCTTCTGTGGCTACATTATTTCAGAGGTACTGGCTACCTAATGTTAGAAGTACTTTTGGTTCCTTTAGCGCCATTATTGTGGAAGTATTCTTGGCTCCTCTAGGAACCATAGGTCGGAAATAATTTAAGCTCACTTAGCTACCCTACGGTGGAAGTAGCTGCTCTAGGAGTCTTATGGTGGAAGTACTCCAAGATGCTTTAGAAACCTAATGGTGGAAATACTTTAAGCTGCTGTAGGAACCTTATGGTTGAAGTACTCTAAGCGGATCTATGAATCTTATGGTGAAAGTACTCTTAGCTGCTCTAGGCATATCATGATAGAAGTACTTTTATTAGCGGCTCCCGAAAGGGGAAAAGACGCTATTAGTTTTGTGCGAAATGTCTGTCCGACTGTCCCTCCGTCCCGTTTAGATCTCGTATTTTTTTTAGGATTCGAATATTTTTCAAAACAATTACATCAAATATAAGACATCAGTTAGAGTTAGGCCAGGGGAGGCGCGGTGGCTGAGCGGTAAAGCGCTTGGCTTCCGAACCGGGGTTTCCACACAAACTGTCTTTTGTAACCTTGTTTCATTAACGACGTTGTGGAGCCCAATGCTTACACACATTTGTAACTACAAAATGTTTCAATAAATGAAAATGGGTCAGAGAAGAAAATATTAGGCCTATAATTGGGAGTAATAGAGCATGGAGTATTAGAGTGAGGAATATTAGATAAGGAAGTAATAGAGCAGGGAGTATTGGAGTGAGGAATATTACATAAGGAAGTAATAGAGTAGGGAGTATTGGATTGAGGAATATTACATAAGGAAGTAATAGAGCAGGGAGTATTGGAGTGAGGAATATTAGATAAGGAAGTAATAGAGCAGGGAGTATTGGAGTGAGGAATATTACATAAGGAAGTAATAGAGCAGGGAGTATTGGAGTGAGGAATATTACATAAGGAAGTAATAGAGTAGGGAGTATTGGAGTGAGGAATATTAGATAAGGAAGTAATAGAGTAGGGAGTATTGGAGTGAGGAATATTAGATAAGGAAGTAATAGAGTAGGGAGTATTGGAGTGAGGAATATTACATAAGGAAGTAATAGAGTAGGGAGTATTGGAGTGAGGAATATTAGATAAGGAAGTAATAGAGTAGGGAGTATTGGAGTGAGGAATATTACATAAGGAAGTAATAGAGTAGGGAGTATTGGAGTGAGGAATATTAGATAAGGAAGTAATAGAGTAGGGAGTATTGGAGTGAGGAATATTACATAAGGAAGTAATAGAGTAGGGAGTATTGGAGTGAGGAATATTAGATAAGGAAGTAATAGAGTAGGGAGTATTGGAGTGAGGAATATTACATAAGGAAGTAATAGAGTAGGGAGTATTGGAGTGAGGAATATTAGATAAGGAAGTAATAGGGTAGGGAGTATTGGAGTGAGGAATATTAGATAAGGAAGTAATAGGGTAGGGAGTATTGGAGTGAGGAATATTAGATAAGGAAGTAATAGGGTAGGGAGTATTGGAGTGAGGAATATTAGATAAGGAAGTAATAGGGTAGGGAGTATTGGAGTGAGGAATATTAGATAAGGAAGTAATAGGGTAGGGAGTAGTAGAGTATTAAAGAAGCAGGCTATCAAGTTAGGAGAGAGTGCTTGAGTAGAGAGTTAGATCATCAAGTAACGTCCCTCGAGTCTCTCAATTAGATGTCAGCTTTTAGTTTCAAGACTTTGGTGATTTTGTTGACGTTTTATTCTCACTGCTCCTCCAACTCATTTGCATACACACACACCATATGCAAAAGCACATCTTAAAAGTAAATGATGCAATCACTAAAACATGACTTTTTGAATGTAATGCAAGATATCTGGGTAGGACAAGACGTCTGGGTGGGGGCGCGATGTCTCGACTACGGGGCGTGTAGTCTGGATCAAGCAGTTACACGACTCATAAATCCTTGACATGTAAAAAAAAATTTTCAAGGCATCTAAATAACCCTGATTAAAGAGAGATAACTGTGGAGTTAAAAGGAGATTCACCCAACAGGGGAGCTAACTTTATGCAATTTATATTCACATTTAATGTCCGTTGATGAATAGAACAATATGTCCGACTTTTGAAAGAAAATCTTTTAGCCGTGTGATTCCACGGGGGAACAAAATCAAAATCGCATATTTTAGCAATCTTCGGAGACTGAAATGTAATGAAGGGCGCCATGACGCGGGGTGCCGGGTGGGACACGCCCTATCTGACCTCATTTTCCTTTTTTCAGTATCTATTATGATAGTCGCCAGGCGGAGTAGGTACAAAAACGTATATTTATTCTAGATTCATGCATCAACCCAAACAGTTTTTTTTTTTTAAACAATCATGGCTAGGCTTAGGTAACAAAAGATACTGTTGGGTAGAGATAATATACATCCTCGTCCTCAAAAGACCATCGTTTCAACAGTCCAGCGTCTACCACACCACCAGACAATATTTGTAGAGTAAACCAGCTGCAACCTAAGAGCTAAATCAAGGTTCTCATGATCGCAACTTCTAGAACTTGAAAAATCTCTCGAGACACGTACCAATTTTGTTTTTCTGATCCCAATAGGTGTATCTTTAGTTCACAAAGCTAGATCCATTGTCCAGATGACGATACTGGACACAGAATATACTTTGGAGGACAAAATGTACGGAGCATTGATTGGTCAGAAAACCCCCGGCGCAATTCATTTCAGCTACCCGGAATGTCTCTCTTAAGTTCTAAAGCCTGCAACGTGAACGAAGAAGAACAAAAAGTGCCAGGTTGGCTGAGTTCACGGAAATGACGTTTGCTTTTAGAAGACTCGATTGGAAACAGAAATCTGGTAGTATCTCGTTAGTAGTGTAGTGCTGTTTTATTTGGATTGTATTTTATATCTAGGCTACTTTCAATCAAGTTCCGTAATTTAAAAAAAGAGGAAAAGTACTTAAATCAGGTTCAATTTTAGACACATACACACACAAATCACCTAGCTTTAACCTACATATTTTGCCAGAATCAACGCTGACAAAACCGAGTGAAGAAATAAAAGTCTTGCAGGAATATTTCACATTCTAAGTGACATTCGTAGTGACATTCTAAGTGACATTCGAAGTCTATTGATCACAGATGTTAATGGAGAAGAATACCCAGTAAACTGTAGCAGTTGATGTGAAGTGATAACTCTGGCTTCTAAATCATCACAAATATACAAACATTTCACATCACACACAGTTTCAACAGAAAAAAATAACTTATGTCGATTATCACACTAATGTGTACATGAAGAATCGCAAAGGCGTTGACTCAATTTGTAGTTTGGATTTCAACTCTTAGGTCCCATTGAGTGGGATCAGGTTCATATCATTGTCCTAAGAGAGAGAGGTGCGATCCCTAAAGCTGAGTGCGATGGGTGAAGGTGTTAGGACAGAAATTGGTTTCTTGGACAGTTCAGGAGATGGCGCAGAACAAACCTTTTTTTTTTTTTTTCATGAAGAAAATTATGAGATAAAAAGAAAGGTGAGTGCTGTCACTCCCCCCCCCCCCACCCCCCTGGCCTTCCGTACCATTTCAACATGCCGCCTCTGGTCCTAAAAAATATGCTGAGATTGTGTTTCTCCTGACAGTTCAAACTTAAAGATCCCATAAAAATCAGGAGTGGTTGGTTTGGGGGGGGGGGGGTGGAGACATCTGAAGTCCAGGTCACAGTGACCTTCAGAATCAATACTTCCGGAGTCTCTGGCTGTAAAAAGACATCACCCTCCCTCCCCCCTTTTTTTCTCTTCTGTCAACACAGAAACAGTTTCAGTTCAGAATGACCGGAGCCACTCCCACCAAATCAAGGTCACTTGACAAGGTCAAGTTTGTTTGCTGTCCGAGGAGTAATGCGACTTAGGATGTCGTCCCATTCAAACCCTCGAGGGAATGAAAACAAAAGTAGAATGACAAACTTCCAAGAAATAATGACCTGATACACTTCTCAAGTTTGTATGTGTCACAGGAAAGGGGGGGGGGAGGGTGACACTGTAGACGAAGATGCGGTGATAATGTGAGTTTAATGTTCATGTATAACTTTATTAGTGAGTTTAATGTTCATGTATGACTTTATTAGTGAGTTTAATGTTCATGTATAACTTTATTAGTAAGTTTTATGTTCATTTATAACTTTATTAGTGAGTTTAATGTTCATGTATAACTTTATTAGTGAGTTTAATGTTCATGTATAACTTTATTAGTGAGTTTAATGTTCATGTATGACTTTATTAGTGAGTTTAATGTTCATGTATAACTTTATTAGTAAGTTTAATGTTAATGTATAACTTTATTAGTGAGTTTAATGTTCATGTATAACTTTATTAGTGAGTTTTATGTTCATGTATGACTTTATTAGTGAGTTTAATGTTCATGTATAGCCGTGTTCGTGAGTTTAATGTTCATGTATGACTTTATTAGTAAGTTTTATGTTCATTTATAACTTTATTAGTGAGTTTAATGTTCATGTATAACTTTATTAGTGAGTTTAATGTTCATGTATAACTTTATTAGTGAGTTTAATGTTCATGTATGACTTTATTAATGAGTTTAATGTTCATGTATGACTTTATTATAATGTCGAAATCCTCCACTTCCTAAACACTTGAAACCTGAAGAGCAAAATGAACAAAGTGGTTCTCTCCCTTTTCATCAATGGAGAAAATAAAAACAAGCCGTATGTGTGTGTGTCTGTGTGTGTGTGTCTGTGTGTGTGTCTGTGTGTGTGTGTCTGTGTGTGTGTGTCTGTGTGTGTGTCTGTGTGTGTGTCTGTGTGTGTGTCTGTGTGTGTCTCTGTGTGTGTGTCTGTGTGTGTGTCTGTGTTTGTGTGTGTCTCTGTGTGTGTCTCTGTGTGTGTCTCTGTGTGTGTGTCTATCTGTGTGTGTGTGTCTATCTGTGTGTGTCTCTGTGTGTATATGTGTGTGTGTGTCTGTGTGTGTGTAAAAATGTTTGTAAAATGTTTTACAAGTTTTGAATGTTTTCTTCAGAGTTGAGGATAAGCTACTTCCTAGTCCAAACCTCCCGCGGGACGACGGGGAATGGCAGCGGGCAGGGTACGAACCCGGGACTAGTGATATCGAGACAAAAGAACGACAGTCCAACGCGCATACCGCACGACCACGCAACCTTCCTGGTGTAAAAGGTTAATAGATCAATTTAAAAAATCTCTAAGAATAGATTATAGGAATAAGATTAAGAGGCGGAGGCCCCTGCAGATTTGACTTTTCAGTTGTCTTCTCTTGCCTCCTAGCTTTACGTAGTAGTCAATGGACGATTAGGGGAGGGGACAGAATTTCTAAGATTGCAGTCTGTATAATGGGTGTTATAATGTCAAGGACGATCACGTGAAATTTCCTCCCACGCTGATACATTGAAACCGATAAATTGGTAATTTTTTTCTGCTAAATTCTTTCCCTTGTGCCTTATAGATGCCAGTACAATTGAATGGATATAAAACAAGAATGAATAGATTCATTTGGTAATTAAGTAATTCCGGGGGAAGAGAGGTCGAGAACTTGAACTTGTCTTGGCTACCTAGGATGGAGCCTCGAATTTCGACACCCGACTCAAGCAGAGTTGTGTTTACCGAGCGCCTAATGGCAGCACGGAAAACCATCTCCCAGATACCCCCCATCCTCCCAAACTGTACCACAAATGAGATCGGACATAGTGCTCTAAGCGTGCTATAAGCATGAAAGTAGCGCTTTTTAAAAGCTATAATTAGATTAGGCCGACAATGTAATGTTTTGGACTAATATCTCTAGAAACACACAGTACGACAAGAAGTTAAAAGGCAGACCAAACTTGTCAGGTCAGTTTGTCCAGGTTGTTTGTCCAGGTTGTTTGTCGCCTGCAGTTCAACATCTTTTGTACATTTGGGCGTGAGTTCTTGCAATACCAAGAAATTTCTCCAAATAGTCATGACACTGCAACAGGGTGAATAGAAATCGTTGTCCGATGGAAACAAATCAACACTAAAATAGTAAACATAGATAGAAACTAGAACCAGTTCTATTTACAAGTGTCAGCTGTACCTTCAGAAATGCAGACTATGACATCCTGACCCGCGAACATCGCATGACAGCCCAATACGTTTACCACTTGACCCGGCAATCACCAAACGTGATGGGATGATGGCGTCATTTGCCTGGAATTGTAAGAGATTCTCGCAATGGCAAAAGACAAGAGAGGAATGGCAAAAGACGGTCAACAGATCTTGTGTGGTGCCCATCAGACTAAGGGCTAGTTGAAGGTTCCTAGCGTGCAGATTACTCAATAAGTCATGCATTTCTCACATACCAACATTTAGTCCAGGAAATGTGTGCTGACTATTTTGTTCAACAGAAATTGACTAACTGTATCACTAGCTAAATCAAAGTCAGTAATGTTGACTTTTTCAATGTTAAAATGGGATCACCTTTGAACTCAAACTGGTTTATCATCGATTTCACCTCTAACTCCACATTTGTTCTACCATCACAGTTATCTCCCCTTTTATTAGGTTAATTTCTTTCTTTTCTTCTTTGTTTCTTTTCTTTCTTTTTTTCTTTCTTTTTATTTATTTCTTTTCTTTTTTTTGCTTTCTTTCTTTCTTTCTTTTCTTTTTTTGTCTTTTCTTTTTTTCTTTCTTTCTTTTGTTTCTTTCTTTTTTCTTTCTTTCTTTTGTTTCTTTCTTTTGTTCCTTTCATTTTCTTTCTTTCTTTTCTTTCTTTTATTCTTTCTTTCTTTCTTTTATTCTTTCTTTTTTTCTTTCTTTTTTTCTTTCTTTTTTCTTTCTTTTTTTTCTTTCTTTCTTTTTTTCTTTTCTTTTTTTTTCTTTTCTTTCTTTCTTTTCTTTCTTTTTTTCTTTCTTTCTTTCTTCTTATTAAATGGTTGCAAATATTTAGGGAAGAATTACAGTGTTTTTACCAAGCCTATATTAACTCTGTCTGGTAAAAAGTTTGTAGACATTATTTCTCCCACACCCAATCTCAGATCAAGCAGAAATTTTGCACAATTATTTCTTTTACCTGACAACACAAGAATCAATTTTAAAAAAGCAATTAGTTCATAAACTTTTAATAATCAATTATTTTGTTTGACATCGAACATGGGAAAGAAACGTTTGTAACTAGCAACAGAGAACTCTTAAGCCTTTTATTTTCATGAGCACTTCCCTGGCACAATGGTTAGTCTACTTTCTAAATTAGGGTTGAGCCCTCGAGTTCGAAGTTAGGTCATTCAGTTTTTTGTTTTTTTTTAGATCCATTTAAGAAGCGATCACCCAGACACCCCTTTCCAACTGGTCCAGACAAGTGATAGTAGGATCATAGCGTAATGAGAAAGCTAAACGCATAAAATTGTGCTAAACAAAAACAATTGGTAAAAATATTTGTAATCGCACAGTTTTATTATTGTTAGTCTAAATCTATTACAAATGTCATTACATGACTGGATGAAACTTAAAAGCTTTTTTTTTTCAGCTATTGTTTTAATTATTTTACGCAAGATTTGTTTTTCAATGTTGGACACCAACAGTAGTTTACAACAAATTTAATATATATTCTTTTGAAATTGAGATAATTTAAGTTTCATATAACGTAGTCATAATTCTAAATAAATGTACTACTTTCTATATAATACTCATACCTTCATGTTTAGACCTAAAGAATCAAGAATTAGGTTCAGAGAAATGTATTCATATGCTTCTCATTCTATTCATGCAATGAAAGAAAAGATAAAAGCTAGTGGATAACGTATCCAAAAAGTAGCTACAATAAATACAATCAGTCGTTGCGTTTATCTTAGCACCGGTAATCATTTCTGTAAAAGTACCGGTAACTAAATTATTTCTGTAAAAGTACCGGTAACCAAATTATTTCTGTAAAAGTACCGGTAACCAAATTATTTCTGTAAAAGTACCGGTAACTAAATCATTTCTGTAAAAGTACCGGTAACTAAATTATTTCTGTCAAGTGCAAGCATGTCATGGATGAAGGCGTATATCTTGAACTATATAGATTAAAATCAAAACTCCCGAAATCCAAACTATTTCAAAATGTGCAAAATAATTAGGAAAGCACTTTTATGACATACTGAAGCAAGATGACCCTTCAGAGGAAGAGAACTTCCAACAATGTCAAAGTACAGAGACAGGCTTGACGAACATATTCAAATTTAACTAACCAATCTTGTGTCTGACGTAATTCAAGGACCCATATAAATAACGCCATGAATCCTATGTGACACTCTCCTATTCATATATTTTTATTTTTTATAAATAAACTAGATGTAATAGATAAGTAAATAGAAATATGTTTAAATTATAAGGGAATCATACTTCCTAACATAAATATAAGTGTTTCGTTCAAATTTCCGAATGCATTAAGTTCTAACGAAAAAAACAAAACGCTTTATACTTTAATGATAAGAGAGAAAGAATGAAGTATACAAAAGTAGTTAGGCAAATAGTACGAAGTCATACCATCTTAAAGAAGTGAGAGCAATTGTCAGAAGTAAATGATTCTCTGTGGGATTACAAACAGATGGTCATAGCAGTAGCTCATTCTCCAGGGATTCCACCTACACTACCAAACAGCATGTCTAGTGGTAGACGTGATGACTTGACACCTGGCCGGTCACGTAAATCTATCTACCTACGAGCTATGATTTATCATTGGATGGCGTCTTTTTTTTTTTCTTTCTTGTCTTTGGTCCGACTTTTATGGTCATTTTTTATTTCTGCCCATTTGTCTCAAAGTGTTCTTGACCTAGTTTCATTAGACAACGTGGAAAAACAAGAGCGTGGACTATTTAGTGAGAGATGTATTTCTCAAACTAGAATATACACCTTTTTTTTTTGTTTGTTTCTTTTACCTTTGGCTTTGGAATAAAACAAAAAACCCGTGAACGTGGCTTGTTGGGAAGTCGCATTATATAAATGAAATAAAAGTTGTATTTTTAGTCCATTCCCTTTCTCCATCGAACCTCCCTCCCTAGGTCCTAGGAGACAATTCTTTCATGTCTGGGTTTTTCTATGTCATTCTATGTTTATTGTTTGAGTATTTGACATATTTATTATTCATATTATTATTTTTATTAATTATTAAGCACTTGTGCTTGCTCCGCTCAGGATTATAATGTCATAAATTCATTATAAACTTCCTTAAAAACAATGACATTTGTCTGTAGATGTGTCTATCACGAGTCAATACTGTGACCAAATTCCACCAGTTTCTAGAAGCCCAGGTCAGGCCAGAGATGACCAGAGTAAACAAGTTAATTAAAGTCACCCAATCAAAGAAAGAGGTTAAGGAAAAAATAGTATACGTCAGCTTCAAGAAGGTCACAGTTAATAAAATAATTAGTTTCTATGATTCTGAAAAGTACGATTTAGAAAAGTATAAATTAGGGGAAAGTTAGTTAGTCGGAGTCCTCGTATTGTAACCTTTTTTTTTTTATAGCAACGGGCTTATGTTTAAACGCCTGCGGGTCCAGTAGCTGAAGTTACTTTAATTGAATTAGTATCCTAAGGTTATTTCAGTATTATTTATATCAGTTCAAGTTGTAGCATTAGAAAGTTTCATTTTATGAAGATATTTAATTCAAGTTGTTATTGAATTGAGAATCTACTTTCATGTGAAATTTGAAGAAGTTTATTAAAGAAGTTCAAAGAGAACACAGTTGTTTCTTGAGTGTCTTATCAAATTATTCATAACATCTCCGGCGTGATGAGTCTGTTTGATCAATAATTAATATAAGAAGCATTACCAATAAATAAATAAACAGAAATCGTCGCAATGTCATATTTTCCTACAGTGTAAACAAACTGAAGCAGAACTAGAGCTTAACTTTTAATATTATCATGACTCTATTTTAATATGCCAGGGTTCACTCGAGGTTCAGACAGGGTTCACTTGTGGTTCAGACAGGGTTCGAATCGCGATTCGGTGAAGTTTCCAGTGGAATTCATTACAAATTCATTAAATTTATTATACAATTTGTAATGTTAAAAATTGTCTATGATTTCATTTTAGAATCATCAAAACTACAGACAATTAGAAGGAGTCGATTATTCCAAAGTTAAAATTCATTTCGACCAAAGTCAAAGAGACAACGTACTGGTTATTAGATGGATTACATTATTTATCACGATTTGATTGAACTCTTTAAACTTAAACCAGTTATAATTTGAAAAAAATCAACTCAAATTTTCTTAACTACCATAATCTTTGAAACATTTCAAAACTACTAACTTAAAGATTTGTTTTTATTTTATTACGGGACTCTTGTTGATTCCCTCTGTCAGTCTGAACATGTTTTTTTTCTCCCATTTCCCATTCTCAAATCAAGTTGAAATTTTGATTAATTGATCATAATCGATAATAATACACGAATCAATCCAAAAATTAACCAATTAGGTAATCATTTAGTACTAACTAATTTATTCTGTTTTATATGGCACAAAGGGAGCTAAATCCTGTAACTTTTGGACAAACAGTCGTAATTAGCGGTTATAAGCTGTGGTTTTAAAAAGTATTATTTTTTCTATTGCTTGTTAATATTTCAACCAAACAAAGCCACACCCTGATCTTTATTAGCTCTGATAATCTACATTGTTTAATTAAATCTGCATAAAAAGCTACCAGTACAGTGACGTCAGAACATCTTCAGGTTGAGATTTCAAGGGGGTTAACTCAGCAGTCAGTAAAAGGGACATTACTCAACAAATAACTTGCCACACGCTCTCAAAAGTTAGTATTTCTTGTCCTGTTATGATTAAGCAACTGAATTAACGGATCTTTAATTAGACATACACTTGAAACAATTTTCCACCACTAATCACGCCACCGCATGACAAGCGCGATCCACAATGCAACGCCACTACAAGACAAGCCCCCTCTAACGCCACTACAAAACCAGCTCCTATCTCTGTAATTCTGTCGAGTCTTGTGGTCAGTCAGGCGCACCCCCAAGAATGTTATAGTGACATTGTGAGCTACTCCAAGGAAAGTGAGGATGGGGGTTACCCCCCCCCCCCCCTGTCTACGTACTCACCCCGACAATCAAAGAGGTGGAAAACAGATTCAGTTTTCTTCGCAGCGTCACCTGACGCTTAAGACACACTCTCACACACACTCTCTCACACACAGTTCGACCGTAGCCCCCTCTGGGGATCGTCTCTTTGCCTATTTGATTTGGTTTAAAAAGGGGAGAGGGGAGGGTGTCAGACAAACACAAGAGGGCGCGATGAGGAAAATACATTGATAACGGGCACTGTGTGGGTGGCAGCAGGGGAGCGAGTAGTTCAACAGAAAGCAAGACTATATCAATACACAACCCTGATACAGACCCCTCACACGCACAAACCCGCACCATATGCTTGGGCTGCGTCTCGTCTGACGTCCCGACCTCTCCATCCTATACGCGAACTGTTCATGACTGACCTTTACACCGGCTGTAGTCTATCACTGGTGGGACTAAACACCAATGGAGGACGGATTAAAGAAACTCAACACTCAAATATATTCCGGTCAGTAAGATCAAGGCACATGGTCCTAATAGTCCAAGAAAAGGGAGAAAACAAGAGCAAGTCTTTTTCAAGCAGTGATTGGCGATTACTTTGTCTTTGACCCACCGGGTATGCTAAGCTGTCACTAAGAAAGCTTTCCGCCTGCCTAAAATACAAGAAACCGGTAGAAAGTTTTCAAATCATTGAGGTCTTTCTAACGTTGTACTGTGGAAAGATTTCCTGGGACCAAAGTCTGAAGACAAGATGAACAAATCTTTCCATGTGAAGATTTTCAAACTGTTCACAAATACAATTTTAAAGCAACATTAGAAGTGAACAAATCTGTTGCATGGCTGCTGCATCCTTTTGTTTGTGAGAGTGGACTAAATGTGCCATTGAAACAAGTCTTTTGAACAAGGTAGCTAACAGTTTATCGATCTTTAGTACAAGGTGGTTTACAATACATCTTCAGAATAAAGCCTTTACAATAAACAAGGTCCTGACAAAAAAGTCTTCACAACAAACCATTTACAACACATAAGTCTCCAACACACAAGTCAATTTCCGATTTCTGTAAAATAAGCTGCATTAAAAA
Source organism: Biomphalaria glabrata (assembly GCF_947242115.1). NCBI lineage: Eukaryota > Metazoa > Mollusca > Gastropoda > Planorbidae > Biomphalaria > Biomphalaria glabrata. The sequence continues at coordinate 22,615,753 of NC_074716.1, forward strand.
AAAAATTAGTTTACAAATTAAATGAAATCTTGGGATTTGGTTGTCTTGGAAATGTGGAATCAAATTTCATTTTTTTTTAAATATAGGAAGTCGCCGAGGCACACATGAAACGTGTGCGTTTTAAATCTCAAGTTTTGACATTTGGTTGTAGGTAATACAAGGCACTGCAATCCGACACATCTAAACATTTTCTCTCTTGAAATTTTATATTTGAAATCACGAACACTGATGGACGCTGAGGAGAGCCGGGGGGGGGGGGGGGTGTGAATAAAAAACTTTGAGAAAATGAAACGTGGTAGACTAATAGTTGAAGTGTAGGAGAGACCTGAGGAAAGTCTTGGACAGAAGATGTAGGAGAGACCTGAGAGAAGTCTTGGACAGAAGATGTAGGAGAGACTTGAGAGAAGTCTTGGACAGAAGATGTAGGAGAGACTTGAGAGAAGTCTTGGACAGAAGATGTAGGAGAGACCTGAGAGAAGTCTTGGACAGAAGATGTAGGAGAGACCTGAGAGAAGTCTTGGACAGAAGATGTAGGAGAGACCTGAGGGAAGTCTTGGACAGAAGATGTAGGAGAGACCTGAGAGAAGTCTTGGACAGAAGATGTAGGAGAGACCTGAGAGAAGTCTTGGACAGAAGATGTAGGAGAGACCTGAGAGAAGTCTTGGACAGAAGATGTAGGAGAGACCTGAGAGAAGTCTTGGACAGAAGATGTAGGAGAGACCTGAGAGAAGTCTTGGACAGAAGATGTAGGAGAGACCTGAGAGAAGTCTTGGACAGAAGATGTAGGAGAGACTTGAGAGAAGTCTTGGACAGAAGATGTAGGAGAGACCTGAGAGAAGTCTTGGACAGAAGATGTAGGAGAGACTTGAGAGAAGTCTTGGACAGAAGATGTAGGAGAGACCTGAGAGAAGTCTTGGACAGAAGATGTAGGAGAGACTTGAGAGAAGTCTTGGACAGAAGATGTAGGAGAGACCTGAGAGAAGTCTTGGACAGAAGATGTAGGAGAGACTTGAGAGAAGTCTTGGACAGAAGATGTAGGAGAGACCTGAGAGAAGTCTTGGACAGAAGATGTAGGAGAGACCTGAGAGAAGTCTTTGACAGAAGATGTAGGAGAGACCTGAGAGAAGTCTTGGATGGAAGATGTAGGAGAGACCTGAAAGAAGTCTTGGACAGAAGATGTAGGAGAGACCTGAGAGAAGTCTTGGACAGAAGATGTAGGAGAGACTTGAGAGAAGTCTTGGACAGAAGATGTAGGAGAGACCTGAGAGAAGTCTTGGACAGAAGATGTAGGAGAGACTTGAGAGAAGTCTTGGATAGAAGATGTAGGAGAGACTTGAGAGAAGTCTTGGATAGAAGATGTAGGAGAGACCTGAGAGAAGTCTTGGACAGAAGATGTAGGAATGTGAAAGACTGACTGTACAAATGTGGGAGAGGATATTGTTGTAAACTTGTATTTCCCCCCCCCCCCCCGACTAACCTTTTTATTTTCCTACGTGCGAAAATGTAAAAACTTCGAATAATGAAAAACAACTTTTCCACTAATTGGAACATAAAACCAGAAAATCGAAGACGAAAGAGTGTTCAATCTGTAGACGAACGATTCTACTTCTAAAAATAACATCTTGTAGCAAAGTATAAACACGTGACTTGTTCATTCTAGACTTGTACATTGAAGTGTCAATTGAAGTTTGGGAAGTAGACTAGTTGCTACATTGCAATGTCAATATGAAATTTGTTTTGATTTTCAAACTTTAACAGCTATACATCAGATGGGAGATAATTTGAAAAAAAGTAGTGGAACTGGGAGTTATCTTGCCACTAGGCTTCAGTTTATCTTGGCAACAGATGGCGCTAAAGTCTAGTTAACGGAAGCGAACTTATAAAATACTAAGAAAGAGACATCTTTCTTTCATATTCAGATAAGATTGTACTGATCACATTAAATAACCATTAACTAAAGTAAGATGTCCTGGTTTAAAGGCTGTGCTTTAGTTTAGTGGTTGGGTTTACTTTCTAAGAAATGGTTGGGTTTACTGTCTAATACGTGATTGAAAACACATGAAACATTGCATGTTTTTATATTACATTAAAATCACAATGGCAGGTGTTTAAGAAACACTTATACAGGTGATGCGTTTCTTCCCAGTCCCCCCTCCTCCTCCAAAAAAAAAATTGGTCTCTTCTCTTTCCCAAATTGTTGTTTTTTTAGTCCCAAGTTTTATGAGGATTTTCTAATACCTAATTATAAAAACGATAAAAATGATAATGACAACTGACCTCATATATACCTTCAAGGCCCTTAACATCCCTAAGAAGATTCTCGTTGCCTGTCAGAGGGCGGTACTGCTGCAGAGCTGCCACATCACCAGAACATTTCTCAGTGAACACTGGTTAAGGGAGACTACAATGAATTTTGCTTCTTTCTAAGGGAGCTTCACCCTGGCATCATGTGCTCTTATTTATTAGCCCGTTTCCCACATAATAGAAATCTTTATTTTTCATGTGAAAATATTTGTTTTACAATTGTGCATAACAAACAACAATACGTAACTAGAGAAGACATTTGTACAATAGCACACAAGATTGACGTTCTTTAACATTAGATGCGAAATTTATGCATTAAGTTTCAGCATACCTCCATCTACCGCAACCACATACCAAGACATACCATCACCAAACATAAAGACATTTGTAGTTCATTTCGAGGATATACGGTACAGGGATGTTTCATTCAAAGGTTTCACTACAGAGAAGTTTCATTCAAAGATTTTCACTACAGAGAAGTTTCATTCAAAGGTTTTCACTACAGGGATGTTTCATTCAAAGGTTTTCACTACAGAGATGTTTCATTCAAAGGTTTCACTACAGAGAAGTTTCATTCAAAGGTTTTCACTACAGAGATGTTTCATTCAAAGGTTTTCACTACAGAGATGTTTCATTCAAAGGTTTCACTACAGAGATGTTTCATTCAAAGGTTTTCACTACAGAGATGTTTCATTCAAAGGTTTTCACTACAGAGATGTTTCATTCAAAGGTTTCACTACAGAGATGTTTCATTCAAAGGTTTTCACTACAGAGATGTTTCATTCAAAGGTTTTCACTACAGAGATGTTTCATTCAAAGGTTTTCACTACAGAGATGTTTCATTCAAAGGTTTCACTACAGAGATGTTTCATTCAAAGATTTTCACTACAGAGATGTTTCATTCAAAGGTTTTCACTACAGAAGTGAAACGTTCACAGAACAGGAAAGCAGTGTTCCTTAAACAGGAGGCGCGGAGAAGCGTATGTAGAGGGTACGTAGAGGGTATGTAGAGGGTATGTAGTTTGTATGTAGAGAATATGTCGAGGGTATGTAGAGAATATGTCGAGGGTATGTAGAGGGTATGTAGAGAGTATGTAGAGGGTATGTAGAGTGTATGTAGAGGGTATGTAGAGGGTATGTAGAGGGTATGTAGAGAATATGTCGAGGGTATGTAGAGGGTATGTAGAGAGTAAGTAGAGGGTATGTAGAGGGTATGTAGAGGGTAGGTCGAGGGCAGGTCGAGGGCAGGTAGTGGGTAGGTAGAGGGTATGTCGAGGGTAGGTAGTGGGTAGGTAGAGGGTATGTAGAGGGTATGTCGAGGGCAGGTCGAGGGTAGGTAGAGGGTAGGTAGAGGGTATGTCGAGGGTAGGTAGAGGGTATGTCGAGGGCAGTTCGAGGGCAGGTAGAGGGTATGTAGAGGGTATGTCGAGGGTAGGTCGAGGGTAGGTAGTGGGTAGGTAGAGGGTATGTCGAGGGTGTTCAGAGAGAACAGTTGGACAGTTTCACTTGTATTAAAGTAGTTTGACGAACACTTGGTTAATATAGCGTTCAGTAGGAGGAGAAGTTCTAGAATTTAATTCAAAATAAAATACCAGATACAAGTTGTATCATTCTTTAAAAAAAATAATTTTACAAATATGATTTTTTTTTAAATTCAGGAAGACGCTTTTTTTTTTATGATTTCTTTAGCATCGGAGTTGGAAAAGAGGACTAGTATTAAACACTCTTTGAATGGATGCAAAAAAAAGGTGAAGCAAGATTACCGTGTAGGCGGGGAGGGGGGGGGAAAGCACGGTAAAATTCTCAAGTGATATCCTTTAAAAGGTCCACTTGTCGCTAACCCGTCAAAGACGGAACTAATCACTTGAATTTATCTTGGACAGATAGAGAGCTTCACATAACTACAGACATGATCTAAGAATTTCCCTGGCCGAGTCCAACCTGCCACCAGATAGCATGCTACAGGATGTAGACTGCTAGTGAATAGGTTTCAAAACGTTTTCTTTCAGTCTGCTCTAGAAGCTTTGTGATGGAATCGAGTTGTGGGCAAGACTTTTTTTTTTAAGGTTTTGATTGATTCTAATTTTGGCACTTTCAACTTGAAAACAACAACAAATATTGGATGTAAAATTTATAAAGTAAATAAATAAATAAAAAAAAATATTGCACCTGTACTGTGCACCTGTACTGTGCACCTGTACCGACGAAGACATTTTATTTTACCTGAATCTAGTTCCTTTAAACAAAATAAATATTACTTCATTAAAATCAAGTGTGTGAGTGTGTGTTTTAGTCTTAGGACTAGTCAGTTCCCTAGTTTTAGTCTTAGGACTAGTCAGTTCCCTAGTTTTAGTCTTAGGACTAGTCAGTTCCCTAGTTTTAGTCTTAGGACTTGTCAGTTCCCTAGTTTTAGTCTTAGGACTAGTCAGTTCCCTAGTTTTAGTCTTAGGACTTGTCAGTTCCCTAGTTTTAGTCTTAGGACTTGTCAGTTCCCTAGTTTTAGTCTTAGGACTAGTCAGTTCCCTAGTTTTAGTCTTAGGACTAGTCAGTTCCCTAGTTTTAGTTTTATCATTTTAGTTAAAGATTTACAAAGAATAAAAACCAAAACAAGCTGCTTAAAGGGTTAAGGTCGATTTGTTTGTGAGGCGATGGTACAGCAGCAGTAACACGGTTACAAAGATTAGTTTGTGAGGCGATGGAACAGCAGCAGTAACACGGTTACAAAGATTTATTTGTGAGGCGATGGTACAGCAGCAGTAACACGGTTACAAAGATTTATTTGTGAGGCGATGGTACAGCAGCAGTAACACGGTTACAAAGATTTGTTTGTGAGGCGATGGTACAGCAGCAGTAACACGGTTACAAAGATTTGTTTGTAATTCGATGGTACAGCAGCAGTAACACGGTTACAAAGATTTGTTTGTGAGGCGATGGTACAGCAGCAGTAACACGGTTACAAAGATTTGTTTGTGAGGCGATGGTACAGCAGCAATAACACGGTTACAAAGATTTGTTTGTGAGGCGATGGTACAGCAGCAGTAACACGGTTACAAAGATTTGTTTGTGAGGCGATGGTACAGCAGCAGTAACACGGTTACAAAGATTTGTTTGTGAGGCGATGGTACAGCAGCAGTAACACGGTTACAAAGATTTGTTTGTGAGGCGATGGTACAACAGCAGTAACACGGTTACAAAGATAATTTGTAACGAAACACATGTTCATGAACATTCATTCAACTCTTTACTGAACACAAGGAAACGTGGAAGAGCCGGATTAAACTTTGAAAGCCAAATTAATTTTCAAGATTATTATGTTTCGAAAATTTATAGCAGTCAAACCAGAGTTTTCACTCTGTGGCCAATTAGCTATTAATTGTTTTTCCAAAGATAAAACTGTCCAATTTCTAAAAAAAAATTGTTTGCAAGCTACTAAGAAGAAAGGTCAACAGAAGCAGTGATTCAAAGTGTATGAAAAACAACTTTTTATCTTGAGTCTATAAGACGAAATATTGGATGGCTTTAAGTTTCTAAAATCTAAATGGGGGGGGGGGGGGGGAGGGGGGTCAATGTCTAGAACAAATTGATGTCCAATTAAGCATAGGGGACATAGAAGACGACATTGTAATGACTGTCATTTATTCTCTGCCCTAGTGTGACCTATTGTTGTTTGTTGCGTTTTGTGAAACATGTTGAAACTTTTGAGGTTGTCCTTGCACATGCTACTAGACAGCGATCTTGTGTGGCACAACTTCGTAGTGCAATGATAGCGTCCCTTTGGTGAAATAGAATTGTTGCCAAGACATCACAACAATAATACAAATGTGATCTTTACTTCTGTAACATAAACATTACAACAATAACCAACATTTGATCTTTACTTCTGTAACTTAAACATTACAACAATAACCAACATTTGATCTTTACCTTTGTAACATACACATTACAACAATAACCAACATTTGATCTTTACCTTTGTAACATACACATTACAACAATAACCAACTTCTTTTTTTGACATTATATAAATGAAAACATGACTACAACAATAGCCCAAATTTGTTCTTTAATTTGTAACTTAAAACCTTACGACCAGGGGCGGACTGGCTATATGGGCATTCGGGCAAATGCCCGGTGGTCCGGTACCCAAATGGGCCAGTAGGACCACAGAAAGGGCCGCATGGATGCCACTATGTATTAAATTGTTACAGGTTTTATAATATTCTTTTACAAACGGGGCCCTCTTAAATCTCTCTACAGTGTAATTGTAATTTAATTTGATAAATTATTCGAAATAATGTAATAGCCTACATCCGTAGACAGTACTACTAGCCTGCTTTTAGGGCCTACACACTGGGCGATTAAAAAGCAACATAAGGGCTATGTTGTTGTTTTTTTTTTTATAGAAATATAGAGCTCATTGTATGCATGTGAACAGTTATCGATGCTCAAAGTAATGTAATGATTTTGAGGACCTATAATTGGATGTCCATCAAAAGATATGTAATTTACGGGCCTGATTATATAGAAATGCCTGGGCCGATTTTGACATCCAGTCCGCCCCTGCTTACGACATCTGCACTGTAATGTTCACACACTGCCACCATAAAACATCCGTTTTTACTCAGACCTGTTAAATATCTTTGGATCAATATGTTGTAACGGAACAATATTTTCGTCTCCAAGTTCAATCTGACCTAGCTTAGGGAACTATTTTGTTTCTCGTGTATTTAGAAAACGACTATTTCCCTACTAAGCTGCTACACGTGTGGATAATCCAATTCTTGTCTAACAGACTTTAAATATGACACCATGTTTGCTCTTGAAACAATTCAACAAAGTGGAACAACTCTTTGGAATAATTTATCTCACAGATTAAAAAGGCCCTTCACTCCCGTATGAGAGAAAATTTTCAGAATGCCATTGAAGGGAGATTTTAATATGTACATTTCAAAAATAGAAAAAAAAATCTACTTGTTTAAAGATTTACTTTATGTAGTGTAAGTCTTGGCAAGAGAATGTCTAAACAATATCAACTTTATAAATAGCATTGCAGGGTACGTGCAGATAGAATCCAGTCAATCGGTACACATTGACTTGTAGCCATGGTGTTAAGGACTAGCCTCCATAATGATACAACATTGACTTGTAGCCATGGTGTTAAGGACTAGCCTCCATAATGATACAACATTGAAATGACATTCAATAGAAGTAATTTGGTCATTGGGACGTTACAACTTTAATGCTGTTTCGGCTATAGAGTATTGGAGACGTTTGTTTAAGGTTATTTATGCAAGTATAAAAGTGTATGTTGGAGAGAACTAATGTTATGTTTGTAGATCTAGACAACGTATGCCTCTCACTGGAAGATGTCAACCACAAACATTCGTAAACAAAACGCCTTTATCAATTGTATGAGTTTAATTATAAATAGCACAGGAAGTGGATTTTGTTTTTCTGGACGGAACTGGTTTGTGAGATGAATTGGAAAATTCCATAAGAAAAACAGCTAATATCGGTACGACCAATGACAACTATTATTATCTTACCAATAATGGCGCAAATTTGCAGGTCTGCGTGTGTGGTAATCAGAAGTTACTGAGCGTGAAGCTCTGGGTTCAAGTCTAAGATTCCTCCCATCGAAAAGAAGCAAAAAAAAAAGGGGGGGGGTCATGGGGTTGACTTTCTTATTGATACAACGTATTCTACACTGCGAGAAAGTCCGGAAAGAAAAAGCCTCGTTAAAAAGACATGTCCGCCCGTCCTCATAAAAGAAAAAAAAAGGTAGGTGCGGGAAACAGAAAGAGCTACTGTCTTTCTTCTCCCAGAGCTGTCTCTTGAAGACCGTGTAGACTTTGTGACTGATACTATGTCATCTATCGAAAAATATCAAGTCCCAGTAATGCACAAATGAGTTGGGGGGGGGGAGGGTGCGGGTAGGCACAAGACTTGGAAATGTATTTGATGTATTCACAAACAAAAACCGCTGCTGCCAATTCTTTAGTCTCCTACACTCACTTGTCACTATGTCTCTTGTTCGTTTGTGGTCTGTTCCAGCAGTTCTCACACCAAGATACTTTCTTCGTTATGTTTTTCTCCCACACAGTCCTAGTCTAACAGAAGTATTGAGGTTTGGCGTACTGATCTAATTGTGAAACAATAACCACTGGCTTTATATCTTTTCTCTTCCTTGTCACTTTGTTGATTAGACCTTAACCTTTGACCTAACACTAATGACAGTGTTTCCTGCGTTCTGAAATTTTACGACAACCCCAACTAATTAGACTCAATTTATAATCATTCCTGAGAAAAGCCAAAAGGTAATGAATAGATTAGACTAAAGAATAATGAGGTTATTGTTGTAAAAGAGTCAACACTGGTGCCCCAAGACCTTCCGAAATACGAGAAAAAAAGAAATCTCTATGACATGTGCAAGCCCGTGATATTGACAATATTGTTTGATACTCTATTTAAGTATGAGTCTACACACTAAGAAAACATGACTTTGGACTTTCACAAAAATATATTTGGCCCTAAAAAAAAAGTTGCGTGTAATCAACTTGAATTTAGTTAGTTAGCTCTCGGAGTTTTAGAAACCCTGGCCAACGTTACTTTCCAGTAACAGATCGTCTGCTTGTGATCTACAGGCGGGAAGTGTATGTGTCAACGGAGTACTTCTATTGTGTATCACATTCACTCGTGAGGCTCTCCTCTTTCGGCGGCTATTGTTGCCTCCAGGAAAGCGATCACTAGTCCTCGTGTCACTCTGTAAGTCCACCCGCGAGGTTGTAGGGGACAAATACAAGGGGGGTTAACAAGCAGGGTGACGTAAATACCCGAGCGGAGGACGGCGACACCCGAGCAGAGGACGGCGACACCCGAGACCATGTTCGGCACACGTAGCGCGGTATGCTCTTATCTTGCGGGCGTCTGACAGTATAGAGTAACTCTTGGTAATCATAATCATGATTAATGAGCCCTGATTTTGTATTAATGAGATCTGGCTAAGACTAGAAATAAAAGATAGGAATAAGGCGAAAATACTGTGCTCATGTTTACAGCCGTTGGATAGGAAAACACAAATAATTCTGAACAGTAGCGGCTCTAGTAGGTAGGACTGGGGTGCGGGTCGCATAAGGTTTTTAGGTTTAAACGACACCGTGTGAAAGATTGAACCTGGTTTTGATGCTCAACATTAACTTTTTACATAATAGATTGGGATTCAAACCCACGACCATAACCCCTTTCTCTCTCACGCTCTCTCTCTCTCTCTCTCTCACGCTCTCTCTCTCTTTCTTTCTCTCTCTCTCTCTCTCTGGTAACCTATCCACTAGTAGGGCACGCCAAGCACACACAACTCCGTCACATAGCTAGAATAGGACGTTCCATAATCAGTGGCGCTGCACAAATCGTCAGAGGTGACAGCTGCTGAATGGCTTGGCTTAAAATGTCTTCATATTGAACATGTAAAGAATATAAATTTTAGTCTGAATCATATCAATCATATCAATCATATCGTAGCACGTCCAGGACGATAGCACTCATTGAGATCAAACATTAGATTTCATTAAGTCAAGTTACAATCCAGTTACCATAGAGACAAAAGGGCTTATGGAAGCATGTTGAGATTTAAAAAATATAACAACACTAATGTCGATGTGGACAAATAATAATTAGTGACTGAAACTAGTGTACAACTTTAAAGATACTTCTCCAAACTGCTCAGACCGTTATTCAGTGTTCTAAATGTACTGACGTGCTAATTAAAGAACAAGTTCTAAAACCTAATCTTTTTTTTTGTTACCATGTAGTAAGATTAGTTTGATGAATAGTTTTCTAGCTCAGCGACATATGAAGTGAGTTACATACACTAAACTAATGCCTCGCCTCATTCATACAAGGAGGTCCCAGCAGACAAACTTTTTGTTTCTGTTTTCATGCTCTTTCAGGTCGCTTCTTTTTTGTGACCTTCAAAGATCATCCTCTGAAATGTCTTTATAAGATCAGAATTTGAGCCCAAAACACTAGACCAAATAGTAGTCATCCTAAAGTTTATTAATTTTAAAAAGTTTTTACCGTATAGATTTATAGCTTATTTTTTTTTATAAAATGGTAAATACAACAAAAAAAAATCAAATTTAAAAACTTTTTAAAATGTACATATTTCTTCCACTACACGGCTTAGATTCAATGACTTTTCAATTACTTTGCACTTGTGTTGCAACAATGGTTGATATTCAAATGACTCTTCAATTACTTTGTACTGTGTCGTTTTGGCCAATGAAAGAGAGGACTTTCCCGTGAGTTTTTCACATGTTCCGGTCAAAAAATGTTCCTTGTCAACGAAGCACTTAATTGCACCTGGTCATCGTTCAAACGTGAAATGCCAGTTAAGGCAGTGACTTGCTGGCTGGTCATGTGACTGAAGGGGGGAGGGGGAATTGAGGGTCTCTGTTGTTTAATTGTCATCTTTATTCAACAGAAAAAAAAAAGTGTTAGGTTTCTAGAGAAATGTTACTGTCGCTAAGACAACAGCCAGGTCACATAGTTGACAATGTGTGACATTTTCACACTCACCTCAGCGAACAATGTGTGTGTGTGTTTGCTAGTGAGATGAAAGTGTGTCAATGTTACTATCTGCATCTTTGAGACGAGACGTAACTTAGTGATGGTGCAGGAGCGCAAGTCCAATCTTGTGTGGCGCTGCGTCAGGTGCCGTGGCCATAAAAACACTTACTGCCAACTTTCAATCACTCATTTTGCTCAGGGTTTTTGGTAGAGAGGCTCGAATCTTCTGAAGCCCTCAACCACATGGAGTTTTATGATGATGATGATATCACTAGTAAGAAAGTTAGAACTGTTAGGAGCCTACTTTTAGAGAACCAGATCCCAGGTGTAGACACTGTCACGTGGACAGAAGAACACATCCTCAAGGACTCAGAAACACAAAGATACGACTAGTCATGGAATCGATAGAGCATGCGGGGACTTCGCTCTATACTGAGACAGGCAAACACTACAGAACATTGCCAAATACCCGGACAGAGTTATGCGGGGCTAATCTCAGCACCCTTCCGAATGACCAAGTGTGTCATAAAAATAATATCTTTTTATTTATTTTTTGTTGATATTTTAAAGATGAGAAATTTTATTTTAAATAGAATTGTTCATTACTTTATGCATATGTTAGTTGTGTGAGTGAGTGTGTTATAGCTAAACCGCGGTGTATGCAATGTAAGCAGTGAGCAGAGTGGTTCATATTTTAAACCAAACAACATTCAACTGGTTTTCACTTGTCTGAATTTTACCACCACAAAAACGTGCAACATTTCCAGTTTATTTTCCCAGCTCTGAAAGCAAAGACTTGACCGAGTGTTTAGTGAAACCTGCATCCCAGACGTTTTTTGAAATATCCAAATACATTCTTACCCTCCTCCTTCTCAGAATCCACAGCGGATGTTGAGCGCACGAGTGACCTATCGATTTAATTAGGCCGACCTGGATAATCCGGCATCCACTTTGACCTTTTGATAACGACGCCTAGAGAGGTAAACTATAGCTTTCCATGAGGGGGCGGGGAATTTTCTCAGAGGTCGTCCGGTACAGTAGATCAGGTGAGAGGCGGGGGGACATCACAAGTGTTAAGATTAACCCTCGCCTCTCCATCCTCGTGGATTCTAACCCAAAGACCCATTGCATGTATAAACCTGAGTCAGGAAAAACACAAGAGACAGAATTAGTTCGTGTAAAGCTTAGGCTCGATTTTCATAAGATATTTCAGAAGAAGATCAAGTGAACCGAAGTGAACCTACACAGTGCTTCCCCCTTCAACACAAGCAGATGTGATAGAAAGACTTGAGTCAGAAAGATTGTTAGTTTCTAGAGCAGAGAGAGAGAGAGATATCTATATCCGATTAACGCATAGAATCCTACATTCTGACCACAATGATTCTCAAAGCATTAAGATGAGGGTATCGAAGCAGTTAAATAAGAATTGTCTTTGAATCCGAAGTGCACTATGTCAATAAAAGGTTATCCTTGATCGCAGCCCACCAATCATAGGCTTGAAAAGTGAATTTCGTGGGCTCATGGTTCAGACACACATATTGCAAGGCAGTGTGTCATTTCGATTGTCAGAGCACTTCATTTAGGTCTCGCCGCAGTCTCGCGTGTATGGATCCCGAGACGAACATCTAATAGCAATCTGTGGGTTAAAGTTGATGACCAATACTGGTATGACAAGAAACACTAAGGTAAAGTAGGGATATTATCGACGAGGGGGCCATTTTGTTCACACGGTTCTGCAGCCACATATTGCTAGTCTTTTAGAGTCCCATGACTGCCTATCAGTCACTGATACTAAATGATGTCAAGATCGAGAAAGTTGACCGGTGTGAGACTTATGTGGTATCAACTGGTGCAGTGTTGTCACCAGCATCAACTCGTCTAGTTTGGCATGTCTAGTCACTGATAGTCTACTCTACTTCAACCCCAATCTTTTCCAGTAGACGAAAATCATTAGCATTTTGAATTTTGACCCTGACCACTTCCAAGTGTCACTTGTTTGTTTTTTTTTAGTGGCCGACGGTTAACGAGAGTGTCATGTGGCCAGCACAACGACATACTGTTCTTACTTCAATGCCCCCTCATAGAGCGCAAGGTGTACAACGGATATTTATTTCTGACATCCGTATCAAAAAGTTACCTATTGTTTGGAGGCGGTTGGTTAGTGTTCTGGTCACGTGACATGGACCTGCTCCTAACCTGTCGTCACACAAGCCCCGCACTTTAACACTGGAATAACGAAAGTAAAGGGAGTGAAGCCAGGGGGGGGGGGATAGTAAGAGGTATGCAAGAATTACAAGAGTAGACACTAAAACAAACCAAAACTCTTTCTCGTAGATTGATCAAAGTGTTTTATATATGTACATAGACATAGTTGTACACATTTAGTTTTTCATCTCAATGTTCATATCCGTTTTAGGATAATGTTGAAACGGGAAATAATTGGTACAAGACAGACAAATACATTTCTTCACTCTACAAAGTGTCCTTGACCCAAGCATGAGTTATGGATGCAGATTTAAACTTAAGGGGAAGGGGAAGTGCCTGGGTGTCAGGGGGCAACACATATGTGGATTATAAGAATCACAAACACACACACACACACACTGAAGCAGCCATAAAAACGCAATTGTTAGCAGACGTAAGAGGATAATTGTCTGCAAATTTTATATAAAAAATGTTGATCTCGTTCTCTTTCTACACACGGACACACCCATTAATGTACACACAGACACACACATAGATCTACACACAGATACACACATAGATCTACACACAGACACACACATAGATCTACACACAGACACACACATAGATCTACACACGGACACATCCATTAATTTACACACAGATAGATTTACACAGTCAGTCCGGCACACACATCACAAGACACAACATAACTGAATGGTTACCAAACTGGGAACAAATTCAAGAATTCAAACTAAACAGTAGATGACAATGGACAATAACTCAAGCCTGGAAACTCTTCAATCCTACGATCATATCCTACGAGGACAAGACTTTACAGTCTAGTATTTGGATCTTACCCTTTCTTTCATAAAGTTCTAGATTTAGATCTGAGTCACTTATTGCTTAACAAAATGAATTCTTATTTTTTATAGGAAATTGGTTTTAGACTCTCCAAGGCGATAAATATTGACCATAATGACTAGATCCAAATGAGAGAATTTGGAAACAGCTTTGATTTCATTCATTTACACACACACAGACACAAACACACACACACACAAACACTCACTCACTATCTTGACATGTATGTGAAACCTCCAAGCTCCAGACTGAGACACCCGCACACTCCCCCTCTCCCTATAACTATTATCCCCTCACACACAAGCAAAGACACATACACGAATTCTCTCACGCATACGCTCACACACACACACACACTGTGTGTCTGTCTGGAGAGAAATGTCTGTCTCTCACAACATACTCTCATGTCCTGGCGGAGGACAAAAGGATTAGAACAAGTCTTGGACATGTTTGGGACAGTTTGTCTCCCTTAGATTTCTTGCCCCTGAATGGTGCCATAATGAGTTGTCTTGAAAGTGTCATTTTATGTTGGGTGCATTCATTACCACAACTATGGCTGCAAGTACAAAGCTGATATCAACTCTGTCGTTCTGTCTGTGTGGTCAAATGTTTGTACATGCTATTTCTCCCACACCTAGGATCAAGTTTAAACTTTGCACAATTATTCATTGGTATAGAATAACCCAATTCAATTAGTCAATTGATTACTGGTAATTAATTATTTTGTTTGATACCAACAAGGGAAATTAATCCTTCAGTATTCACAGCTATTGCTAAATATGTAGGGTTTGATCGAGGCCACTCGTCATAGAAGACCTGAACACTGACCTGCAACGTCACAACCTGTGGGCAGTTTAGACCAATAGCCTGATGCTACGTCACAGCTGTGTCAGAGGTGGCAAAGAGTGAATGGTATCCCCTGCTCACAGGCTGCTAACGCGCAGGTCAGTCTTGAGGTCTACTATGAGGAGTGGTCTCTGTTTCATCCTGTTAGATGATTGTACACATTATTTCTTCCACACCCATAGTCGGATCAAGTTGAAACTTTACACAATTATTTATTTTACCTATACAACACGAACCAATTTTTTAAAAAATTAATCAATTAGTCAATTAATTATTGCTAATTAATTATTTTGTTTAATATCGAATAAGGGAAATAACTTCTACATCCTTGAGTAATATAGTTGTAAGTGCGGAGTTCTTCCCCTTAAATAAACTTTTGTTTGTTTTTTTTAAAAAGGACTTATTATATTTTGCTTTTTTTTTTTATTTGAACCAGAAAGTTAGATAAAGATGAATACTCTTTCCCTAACAGTTCAATGATAGACAGTGGAAAGGATTCCGCAGTATATAAAATACAACGTATTTTTAATGTGATTGTAAAATTAAAAGGTACTCCTTTTATTCCACGCCATCCATGTCGCAGATAAATGTATAATGATTATCTGCTTCTATGGCGGAAGATTAGCGACGGAGTCAGTTGGCCAGCACAACGACCAACCGACTTTACTTTCTTTAATTAATCTCAGGTATCCATTCGATTCAGGAGGACTCAGGGGCGTCCTAAAGATCCATAAATTCAAAATCCCAATCATCACTGGGATTCGATTCCGAGACCTCTGGGTACGGAAGTCATGCGCTTTTCCACGCATTCGCAAAGCCCTATAAATATATGTTATTCGACATAAACAAAATGTCTTGCCATATAAAAGCATGAATATAAAAACTGTTTAAAACTTTATATTTCCACGCATTCGCAAAGCCCTATAAATATATGTTATTCGACATAAACAAAATGTCTTGCCATATAAAAGCATGAATATAAAAACTGTTTAAAACTTTATATTAAACAGTCAATACTTCAAACTGTTTCGCTACAAAACTATCAACCAAGTTTTATTCATATGCGAAGTACCTGCACAAAGTATTCATTAAAACTCAGTATCTTAATAGTTTTTAAAACCATATTTATATTAATAGAATATTAATATAACTTTTTTTAATTCTGAGCGGGCCGGGTCAATTCAACTTGCACGGGAATAAACGAGACAAATACAACACCTTCAAGAGATTTGATATCCATTAACAAACAAGTCATTTAACAAGCGATATCTCAACGCGACTTTATCTCACTGCTGTAATACAGACAGTTGGCTGTATGATCTTGTTTGACTGTAGATATCTATTCCCAAGTTTTGTTAAACTGCCTACACGTACCATTGTGAAACTTGTATTGTTGAATCCTGAACGCTCTGCTGTCAGAAGTGACCAACTAGTTCAACAAGATTTCCTTAAAACATCGTAAATAAAGCTAGACGCTAAGAGTACTTAAACATAATGCATGGAATAAGAATATTAATATAGTACAAATACTCAGTGGAACTCGATCCAGGAGTGACACGTTGACCTTTGAACTTATTTTTTTAATCATATGCAAGGTTAAATCCGTTGCCTCTTTTGATCTGACACTTTCCTGCATCACTTAACAAAATATTCAGCTGACGTATAATGGTCCTCATGTCGTGTCCAAGAGGGGGAGCCTGACATTGTTTCGTGAAAGATTTTCTCGTCTATTTTTAAAGTTCCGGACGTTTTCTTTTCCGAACTGAAAATAACTGCTTCCTAGCCCAGAACTCTTGCAGGAGGGTAGAGGTGATGTTGTAACTGCTTCCTAGCCCAGAACTCTTGCAGGAGGGTAGAGGTGATGTTGTAACTGCTTCCTAGCCCAGAACTCTTGCAGGAGGGTAGAGGTGATGTTGTAACTGCTTCCTAGCCCAGAACTCTTGCAGGAAGGTAGAGGTGATGTTGTAACTGCTTCCTAGCCCAGAACTCTTGCAGGAAGGTAGAGGTGATGTTGTAACTGCTTCCTAGCCCAGAACTCTTGCAGGAAGGTAGAGGTGATGTTGTAACTGCTTCCTAGCCCAGAACTCTTGCAGGAGGGTAGAGGTGGTGCTGTAACTGTTGCTCCACAACTCCAGAGTAGGAAATCCAAAAAGTTGTTAGATTGTCGAACACATTATTGCTTACTTCCAGGTCCGGATAGGCATCACGCGCTTCAGCTAAGGGCCCCCAAGAATATCTATCACTAACATCGCGCTACAGCTAAAGGCCCCCAAGAATATCTATATCACTAGCATGTATAATATCTGGACTAATATAGGGCCCATATCTAAAATAGCTTATTAACTTTTCAAGTCTAATGCGGCACTGCCTGGTCGAAGTACAACCAGAGGTACAATTTTAAGTTTGATCTATTCTTTAAAGTATTTAATGTGTCCGTGAACCATAGGTTGAGAACCATTGGTTGAAAGAATTAAGTTGTTAGTGGCAAAAGTTTCCCATTCTTCAAAGTCCTAGCAAGTTTTAAATATCTGCACCAAGATACTCTCTCAGATTTTAAATTAAGACAGTTTTTAAAGTTACTTTTGAAAGCTTGTATTTAAGACCCTGATCTGTTTGAAAAGTTTGAAATTATGTTCATTTAGAGACATGTCATTTTGGTGCAAACGAATGAAGGGAATAAAGAGACACTACACTGTCTACCGACCTGTTTTAAAACAACAACTAACTAGATTAAAAAGATAGAAAAAAAATCATTTTATTTTTGTAAGGAGATATTTCTTTGATGTAGACAACACCCCATCATAAACTCGTTTTGAGAACCTTCGCGAAGGCACTGCTCTGCAATAGTTTGTATCTTTTCAAAGTCTTTCGCCACAGAGACACGAGAAGGCAGAGAGAGAGAGAGAGAGAGACAAGCGCCTGGTTCACACGTTATAAATTACACCTTTTTATTTTGTTCAATCCTACAAAGTTTTGTTGTTGTGTTTTTTAAACTTTTCTAGCCCAGACAGAAGTATAGCAGCTCTAGGAGGAGTGCAGAGAGGGGCGACTTCCTACACCCCCTTGCCCTTTGTTTCTGTGCTAGAGAAAAGGCTTTGAGCTTCAAGTCGTTTATTGTGGAATGAAAGTATAATAATGATTATGTCTTTAGGTAGAAAGTCTATAAGTTAGATAGAATGTATATGATTTTAGGTAGAAATGTGTCTAACTTGAGATAGAATGTCTATAACTTCTGAAAGAATTTGTATAATTTCAGATAGATTGTGAATGGCTCCAGATATATTTGACTTAACACGACTTAATATAGAGAGATTGTGTATTACTTTAGATAGATTGCACATGATTTCAGATTGATAGATTGTGTATGACTTCAGACAGATTAAAGCATGGCTTCAGAAAGATTGTGTATGACTTCACTTTCGATAAATTTAAGTAGCATCGTATTGTATCTCTTTATTAGACGAATTTAAGAACTGACTAGAGCTTGTCTTTTACTGCGAAGAAAGAATTGACAAAACGTGGATTAGATCATTGAAAAGGACAAAAGTTGGATTTGATCATCGAAAGGACATTAATTTTCTCTAGTCTTTCACTTCAAAACTAGAAACAACTCGACCACTCAAATCTGCATGTCAATTTCTTTAAAGTGTAGGGATACATGTCGCAAGTGTCCTGCGTGCCAAGGAAATCCTGGAAATGCTTATACAATATAAGGGTTTTTATTTTCACCTAAACAAGACTCTACGATTTGAATTGTGACTCTTTTATTATGTAGTACAAGTTTAATTATCTTCAAGTTGTTCAGCATTAGTACAGTAGTGGTTACACTAAAGTAGCGGTATGATCCAGCACATGCCAACTCTAAAGCGTATAATTCAAGAGACACCAGTCAGACCACCCTAGTTGGCGTAGTGAGAGCCGCGTAATCCCTCACTGGCCATGCGGAATACTGATTGCTGCTTTCATGGGATAGAGAAGCGGCGTACTAGAAACAGATCTGGTTCTACTTTCCAATGTAGGTTGGTGAACGACCTGGATTCACTTGATGGACAGAATTAGTGAATGTATTCAATTAGCAAGTCGTTTTTGTTTTTTTTTTAACTATTTTATTTGTTTGCTAACATTAGTCGAATCCTGCAAACATTTAATGGAGACAGACCTTTTTGAAGTTTCAAACTCCAGCGCAGAAGATTGAACAGTCGGACACTGCGCGTGTGTTTGTGTTTGAAGTTTGAAAGTAATTTCCCGAGCGAGACTATTGGCCAGTTCTGCTGGCTGATACCTTCCCAGAGATCATTGAATGATATTTGTGTATAAACTAAGTAACTGTCAACTTATCAATAGAAGCTTAGAGAAGGAAGGGGGGAGTGTTTTTTTATTTCTTATCTGTAGAAGATTTTGTTTTATAGGTCAGTGGGTTAGATTTTTTTTCTTTCTGTGTGTATGTGTGTGTGTGTCTGGGGGGGATGGCATGGGTATAGAGAGTAGCTTTAGTTTTCATGGACACTCTTTACCTTCAATAATAGAACCATACTAGGTGGTGGAGTAGCTGAATAAAATGTTTCCTCGAAGGAAATGTAAGGCAGACAAAAAGTGGTCAGCTGTTGCGTAGGAACCCTCCCCCATCCCACCCCCAAAATGTCCGCTGAAAACAACGCCTTTTTCATTTCAGTCTTGCTTTGACCTCTAGCGACAGGTTTAGTTAGTAGAGAATGCCAGAATTCCAGTCTAAACAAATAGTTGAAGCTAAATATAATTGTTATAATTAGCAAGCAAACATTTTCTTTCATACCTGCAGCCTCAGGGTGTTGATGGGGAAACGTTCACCTGTTACTGTGTCGAACAGATGACAAGAGTGTCGAACAGATGACAAGAGTGTCGAACAGATGACAAGAGTGTCGAACAGATGACAAGAGTGTCGAACAGATGACAAGAGTGTCGAACAGATGACTAAGGTGTCGAACAGATGACAAGAGTGTCGAACAGATGACAAGAGTGTCGAACAGATGACAAGAGTGTCGAACAGATGACAAGAGTGTCGAACAGATGACAAGAGTGTCGAACAGATGACAAGGGTGTCGAACAGATGACAAGTGTGTCGAACAGATGACAAGTGTGTCGAACAGATGACAAAAGTGTCGAACAGATGACAAGGGTGTCGAACAGATGACAAGAGTGTCGAACAGATGACAAAGGCGTCGAACAGATGACAAGGGTGTCGAACAGATGACAAGTGTGTCGAACAGATGACAAAGGTGTCGAACAGATGACAATGGTGTCGAACAGATGACAAGGGTGTCGAACAGATGACAAAGGTGTCGAACAGCTGACAAGAGTGTTGAATCCCAGATTCAACCTCAAAACTCAAACGTTTTTAAAAGCTCAAAGATGTTAAAATCTCTGACTGTGATTTGAACTCCTAAACATCTGACTGTGATTTGAACTCCTAAACATCTGACTGTGATTTGAACTCCTAAACATCTGACTGTGATTTGAACTCCTAAACATCTGACTGTGATTAGAACTCCTAAACATCTGACTGTGATTTGAACTCCTAAACATCTGACTGTGATTTGAACTCCTAAACATCTGACTGTGATTTGAACTCCTAAACATTTGGCTGTGATTTGAACTCCTAAACATCTGACTGTGATTTGAACTCCTAAACATCTGACTGTGATTTGAACTCCTAAACATCTGATTGGTGGCCAAGTTCTTCCTTTTCGTTAAACCAAACATGCCATCACAAACATTGAAGTAATGTTGAATAGACTTCAGTCTTTCAGGAACTTTCCCCAAGAAGGGTGGCACTACAGCTCAGACTTTCCTTATAATGGCGATGTCTTCCATTCCAAAGATGAAGGATGACTGGCAAGTGTTTCACAGGACCACGCACACCCAGACCTGCATATTTGCACATCTATACACTTGTTAATCCCTATAGCTTTTTTAGGAGGGGGGGGGGGTGACACCTCTCTGTTACCATGAGGATTTTCGGGAGCTAAAAGAAAAATGTTCGAATGTTGTCAAGGCCGATCAACAGAGCTGACTGTTGCCAACTAAAGGCCGATCAACAGAGCTGACTGTTGCCAACTAAAGGCCGATCAACAGAGCTGACTGTTGCCAACTAAAGGCCGATCAACAGAGCTGACTGTTGCCAACTAAAGGCCGATCAACAGAGCTGACTGTTGCCAACTAAAGGCCGATCAACAGAGCTGACTGTTGCCAACTAAAGGCCGATCAACAGAGCTGACTGTTGCCAACTAAAGGCCGATCAACAGAGCTGACTGTTGCCAACTAAAGGCCGATCAACAGAGCTGACTGTTGCCAACTAAAGGCCGATCAACAGAGCTGACTGTTGCCAACTAAAGGCCGATCAACAGAGCTGACTGTTGCCAACTAAAGGCCGATCAACAGAGCTGACTGTTGCCAACTAAAGGCCGATCAACAGAGCTGACTGTTGCCAACTAAAGGCCGATCAACAGAGCTGACTGTTGCCAACTAAAGGCCGATCAACAGAGCTGACTGTTGCCAACTAAAGGCCGATCAACAGAGCTGACTGTTGCCAACTAAAGGCCGATCAACAGAGCTGACTGTTGCCAACTAAAGGCCGATCAACAGAGCTGACTGTTGCCAACTAAAGGCCGATCAACAGAGCTGACTGTTGCCAACTAAAGGCCGATCAACAGAGCTGACTGTTGCCAACTAAAGGCCGATCAACAGAGCTGACTGTTGCCAACTAAAGGCCGATCAACAGAGCTGACTGTTGCCAACTAAAGGCCGATCAACAGAGCTGACTGTTGCCAACTAAAGGCCGATCAACAGAGCTGACTGTTGCCAACTAAAGGCCGATCAACAGAGCTGACTGTTGCCAACTAAAGGCCGATCAACAGAGCTGACTGTTGCCAACTAAAGGCCGATCAACAGAGCTGACTGTTGCCAACTAAAGGCCGATCAACAGAGCTGACTGTTGCCAACTAAAGGCCGATCAACAGAGCTGACTGTTGCCAACTAAAGGCCGATCAACAGAGCTGACTGTTGCCAACTAAAGGCCGATCAACAGAGCTGACTGTTGCCAACTAAAGGCCGATCAACAGAGCTGACTGTTGCCAACTAAAGGCCGATCAACAGAGCTGACTGTTGCCAACTAAAGGCCGATCAACAGAGCTGACTGTTGCCAACTAAAGGCCGATCAACAGAGCTGACTGTTGCCAACTAAAGGCCGATCAACAGAGCTGACTGTTGCCAACTAAAGGCCGATCAACAGAGCTGACTGTTGCCAACTAAAGGCCGATCAACAGAGCTGACTGTTGCCAACTAAAGGCCGATCAACAGAGCTGACTGTTGCCAACTAAAGGCCGATCAACAGAGCTGACTGTTGCCAACTAAAGGCCGATCAACAGAGCTGACTGTTGCCAACTAAAGGGTAACCATTATAACCGAAATCGATCTTTAAAAAATTGATTCAGCATTGTTCTAAAGTGAGCAAAAAAGAAAAAAAAAGTTTTTTAGCGTTTTTAAATATATTTAGCTTAGCTATGCTTCCGAATTTCGTACAACGGATACGCCAAAGACTCTTTTTATGAAAATCTCCCATGTTTAAAAGTTTATACTTAATAGACTGAGGAGTTAGTACTCAATATCAGAAGAATGTTTTGAACTTCTAGAGAGAAGGCTTACAGGGAGATGCCCTGACATCGAATTCTCGCTGATCTATGAAATTGCTCTCCGTACGACCTGAGACCGTCAGTCATGACAAATGTCTTTTACAACTTCCTCACATGCCCCCCACCACCCCCACCCCGCGCGCCACACAAACAAAGTAGTTTACTTGTCAACACTACAAACGAGTGCCTCCCTCTTTTCATTCCCCCCCCCCTCTCTTTTTTCATCGCCAGGTCCCCATCGTTTATTAAGTGTTTTTGCCGGGAGCCCCTGGAATGTTGAGCCAGGCGTTGATACTGACTTATTCCAGCACCTCCGTCGTGGTCCAGAGATAAAGAGGGGTGAGAGGGTGGCGAAAAAAGAAGAGAGCGGGGAGGGGCGCGCCCTCTTCGATACGATCTTTTTATGTGCGAGTGCTTTGGTCCCGGAGTGATTTATGGAGGAACACTCTTGGCGTCGATGCCTCGTGTTGAACGTCACACCAAGACTGGTGTACTACGTCACACCGAGAGGGGGGGTATTAGTCCCTCTTATCCTCCGAATACCCTTTTGTCGAGTTTATGATGTGTAATTACTTTTTTGTGAAAGGGGGGGGGTGGAGTGGGGGAGTAGCAAGGGGCGTAGACGAAGAGATCGTTTGTACCTAAAGCTGAATGTTGACGCGAACGATTTGATAAACTCGATTGACAGAAAACAAATGTTTTTTAAATGACATATTATTAAAAACTGAATTATGGAAATACATCAACATGAGTCTCATTTGCTAATGCACTTACTAGACTGGATTTAACCCGCTGGTCATAGGTCTGAAGAATTCGGTAACAAACCTGATTTGAGATAAATTATTTCCCTTTAAAAAAAAACATCCATTCAATCACGATTGGAAACATTCACACTTATATACATACATTTATTGAAGTGAAATTCCATTAGAAATCTCAACATATCTTTTTTTTTTTTTAAACAACTATTGGAATATTTGCATATTTGGCGCATAACTATAAATAGCAAGCTATTTTTGGTGTTTCTGTTGCTAATCTTCTGTTGATAAGATATACATTTTACAATGTATAAGATACTTGTGTGTGTGCACCTGGGCACTTTGCACTGTTCAATCAAATAACTTCCCTTAGTCTCGTGTAGCACTAAATACTTTGCACTACTTAATTAGCATTAAATGTCTTGCTATATAGTGACCTTGACATTGTTTAGTTTCTCTATTTATTTCAATATCTTTCCTCCCAGTACCCCACCTCCCTTTGTTAACGTTTTCTTTTTTTTTTTTTGAAGTGAACTAATATCTCCCCAACATTACCCTTATCCCTTTCTTTTCTTTTTTTTTTTTTTTACTCTTTTTTTTTTTTTTTACTCTTTTTTTTTTTTTTACTATTGCTGTATTTTATTGCTGAAATAATAAAAAAGAAACCGAATCTTACACATCGAAAACAAAACCAAGAGACATTACACTGTTACAAATGTATCATGAGAGTCCCAAGCCATAGGACTAATTCGCAGCTAGATGCTGTGTTTTGGCCAAAGAACATCTATTTTAGCAGCTTTTTCTAAGACAACAATCACAGTGATGGGTGTTCATTTACCCCCTTTTGTTTCTAAATACCACTGTCTGCATGTGTATGCTTCAAGTGCCTAGTTTGCTATGTAATGGTACACTTTTGTTTTGTAACACAATCATCTGCTTTATATTCAGTGAACTTGATTTCCCTTCATTGCTAGCACAGGAAATGGAAACATGACCAAGTCTTGTGGCTGCTGATACCTTCTCTTCAGAAACGACGCTTTCCAGCAACCAGTTTAAACGTAATCCGGTAAAAAAAAATAACAATAATTTGTATAAAAACCTATAAAGAGGAACATGAAGGCAAGGGGGTGGGGTGAATGGTGGTGAATCAAGGGCATTACGTTACCACATCTGATGACGCTATGAAATGCTAGGTAGGACTAGGTGCCGGTGTAAAGATCTGGATGGGATGGGTTCTCTCTATTTGTCCACATTTGTATGGCTTCATGTAAGATAATACTGCAGGCTATGAAATGAAAATATTGCTTTATTTGATATCAAAACAGCCAGCCAGTACGCTAAACTTCATATCACTGGGAGATGGTAAAGTGAAGGCAATACCAGAAGAGGATCCGGGGGGGGGGGGGGTAGGGGGGGGAGATATTCAGAGACAGGAATTCTATGCCCACCCCATACATCCCCCCCCCCCCCCAAAGTATTATGATAAAACTTGTGTATACAATCAGTATGTGTTTATATATATTTGGATTATTGTACAACTTTTCTCTAGCCAGTATTTAAATGGAGATAGTTATGAACTGATCCTGTCTTTCTAACGTTTCACTCTAAGTTTAGTCCGTAGCGTTACAAATGTCAATAAAGGTGTGAAAATAGAACATCGACCTATCTGAAGTTTGTTGCGTTCGGTTTAGGAAAAAAAAAAGATCCTTTGATTGTTCAGAAGGTCGGAATCATGAAATGGAGTTAAATACTCTCTAGTGGGTCACGTGATTGTGTCAACTTTGATATTCTCTGATGGGTCATGTGATGTGTTGGTTTTTTGATTTTATATTTTGGTTTTTGTCTTATCCCTCGTCCCCTGACCCACACACACACATACCTGAACACACTTTTATTTTTTAATGGCGTAGAGAATTTCATAAATAAATTTCATTTTACTCATTGCACGTGATACAAGAAAAACATCATTCACATAATTAGTTTCCTCATAAACAACATCATAAGTTACCTCACAAAAACCATGACATCATTAGTTACCTCACAAAAAACATTGACACCATTAGTTACCTCACAAAAAACACTGACATCATAAGCTACCTCATAAGCAACATCATAAGTTACCTCACAAAAAACATTGACATCATTAGTTACCTCACAAAAAACATTGACATCATTAGTTACCTCACAAAAAGATTGACATCATTAGTTACCGAACAAAAAACATTGACATCATTAGTTACCGCACAAAAAACATTGACATCATTAGTTACCTCACAAAAACATTGACATCATTAGTTACCTCACAAAAACATTGACATCATTAGTTACCTCACAAAAACATTGACATCATTAGTTACCTCATAAAAACATTGACATCATTAGTTACCTCACAAAAAACATTGAGATCATTAGTTACCTCACAAAAAACATTGAGATCATTAGTTACCTCACAAAAAACATTGACATCATTAGTTACCTCACAAAAACATTGACATCATTAGTTACCGCACAAAAAACATTGACATCATTAGTTACCGCACAAAAAACATTGACATCATTAGTTACCTCACAAAAACATTGACATCATTAGTTACCTCACAAAAACATTGACATCATTAGTTACCTCACAAAAACATTGACATCATTAGATACCTCACAAAAACATTGACATCATTAGTTACCTCACAAAAAACACTGACATCATTAGTTACCTCACAAAAACATTGACATCATTAGTTACCTCACAAAAACATTGACATCATTAGTTACCTCACAAAAACATTGACATCATTAGTTACCTCACAAAAACACTGACATCATTAGTTACCTCACAAAAAACATTGACATCATTAGTTACCTCACAAAAAACATTGAGATCATTAGTTACCTCACAAAAAACATTGAGATCATTAGTTACCTCACAAAAAACATTGAGATCATTAGTTACCTCACAAAAACATTGACATCATTAGTTACCTCACAAAAAACATTGACATCATTAGTTACCTCACAAAAACATTGACATCATTAGTTACCTCACAAAAAACATTGAGATCATAAGTTACCTCACAAAAACATTGACATCATTAGTTACCTCACAAAAAACATTGACATCATTAGTTACCTCACAAAAACATTGACATCATTAGTTACCTCACAAAAAACATTGACATCATTAGTTACCTCACAAAAACATTGACATCATTAGTTACCTCACAAAAAACATTGAGATCATTAGTTACCTCACAAAAACATTGACATCATTAGTTACCTCACAAAAAACATGGACATCATTAGTTACCTCACAAAAAACATTGAGATCATTAGTTACCTCACAAAAAACATTGACATCATTAGTTACCTCACAAAAAACACTGACATCATTAGTTACCTCACAAAAACATTGACATCATTAGTTACCTCACAAAAACATTGACATCATTAGTTACCGCACAAAAAACATTGAGATCATTAGTTACCGCACAAACAACATCATTAGTTACCTCACAAAAAACACTGACATCATTAGTTACCTCACAAAAACATTGACATCATTAGTTACCGCACAAAAACATTGACATCATTAGTTACCGCACAAAAAACATTGAGATCATTAGTTACCGCACAAACAACATCATTAGTTACCTCACAAAAACACTGACATCATTAGTTACCTCACAAAAACATTGACATCATTAGTTACCGCACAAAAAACATTGACATCATTAGTAACCGCACAAACCGTCAGTAGCCACACTATTGTCATTTGCTTAGAATTGAAAACAAAACGTCTGTAAAGGAATGGCGTAAGGGCGTGTAGTAATACTGGACTGAACACTACAACTGGAAGGGCGTGTAGTAATACTGGACTGAACACTACAACTGGAAGGGCGTGTAGTAATACTGGACTGAACACTACAACTGGAAGGGCGTGTAGTAATACTGGACTCAACACTACAACTGGAAGGGCGTGTAGTAATACTGGACTGAACACTACAACTGGAAGGGCATGGATCCAACTCGGCTATTGCTGTCATATGCTCCACTGGGAGTCAAAAGGATAAAGTCAAGTAAGTCAAGTCTCAGATCTTCACTAACTGACCTCTGTTGTCAAAAACAGATGACCAGGTCCAGGTTTCTTAAGACTAACTTAACGTGCAGAATGTTTGCTAGTCTCAGCGGTTCAACATGACCTTCAACACTTCTGTTCTTCGTCTTTTGTTTTTGTCTAGTTGTTGTTTTTTGTCTGCCCATTGTTTTGTTTTATATTTAAATGACAGAATAAGTTCCCTTGACAATACGCTAATCTCTTTCTCTTTTGGCCATTGTCGGCACTGGCAGGTCACGTGAGCATTCATTTTTAGGTTTATTTTTTTTTTAAAGAAACGAAAACATGATTGGTTTGTTTCTGGGTTTAGAAGATCAGTTGGCTTGGTTTTGTTTTATTGGAATGGGGAGAGGGGGTACAAAACTCTGACCAAGACCTACTATTCAGATTTCCAGAGGTGTATATTAGTTTTATCTCTCTTTGGAGTCTTTCGTTATCAAATCATATAAATTGACTCTACATTTGAACATTTCTTGATAATGACGTTTTCTTAAATAAAGTAAAAAAAAAAAAATTGTCAATAATTCTACCAGATTTAGTCCTTAATGGCGTCGAGTCACGTGACAGCTGCCAACTAGTATTTCGATAGGGAAAAAAAATCGTGTTGAGTAGAGCAACGAGCAAAATCTGCATCGAACGATTGACTTGAATCAGTAGAAACATTTTGAAATACATATAGAAAAACACACACACAGATGTACACACCGCCATTCTTCCTCCCCCCCCCCCCCCAATTACTGCAAGTGTTCCGACTAAATGCCTGGCTTGTGAAATGGCTGTATTGAACACTATAGATTGTCGGGTCAATTATTGAAGTGTTCAATGCATGAAATAGGTGTTAATAGCAAATATGTGTGTGTGTATGTGTGTCTGTGTTTGTGTGTGTGGATGGGGGAAGAGAGGGCACTTCTGGGCCCCCCTTGTTTTTTTTTTCTTTAGTACAGTTGACTGACTACACATAAATACCTCTGGCTGCTGTAGAGTGGGAAGAATTTTTTTCCTATGGGAATGTTGGTCTCTCAGAACTCTCTCTCCCTCTCTCTCTCTCTCTCGCTCTCTCTCTCACACACACACACATCTTAGCTCTATTGAATAATATAGGTATGTACTTATGTCGGTCCCTGGGTACTAACAGAGGTCATTTATTGTTTACATTTATTTTATTGTCTCTATCTGTCCTGTGACATCATTTGCGTGTCTTAAGAGATAGATACAGAAGGAGGGAGAGAGAGACAAAAAAGAGAGAAAGAAAGAGAGAGAGGGCATGAAAAAAGGAGTGAAAAGGAAAAGAAGGCGGGAGAGGAAAAGAAGAAGGAGAAGGAGAAAGAAAGTGAGAAATGTGAGACAAAAGAAATGTGAGACAGGAGAAATGTGAGACAAGAGAAAAGAGAGAAAATGTCAAGTCCAGAGAAAATTATACACTGGATTCCGGGACACAACTATTCTTTCACTAACATTTCGTTCACCTGACCTTCTCTCTCTAGAACAAAACTCTGACCTTCTCTCTCTAGAACAAAACTCTGACCTTCTCTCTCTAGAACAAAACTCTGACCTTCTCTCTCTAGACCAAAACTTTGACCTTCCCTCTCTAAATAAAATCTTGTCACTCACTTCTCTCTCACTTCTCTCTCACTTCTCTCTCACTTCTCTCTCACTTCTCTCTCACTTCTCTCTCACTTCTCTCTCACTTCTCTCTCACTTCTCTCTCACTTCTCTCTCACTTCTCTCTCACTTCTCTCTCACTTCTCTCCTCTAATTAACTCAAACTTGATTTCATCCCCTTACTATTCACGTGCACCTGGTGACCAGAGAATTTCAGACTCCTCGTGATGGTCAACCGCCCAAGAACTGGGGAAGGGGGGGTAAGGTCAAACTAAGCCCTATCTTTATAATAAACAAATATTGTGACATTCTTTGGACGTGATCTAGTACTTACTCTCTTCACACACGCACACACACAACCACGCGCACACACACACACACGCCTGCATTTGATCGAGCTTGAGTCCTAAACTTTCGGTGATCACATTTCTCAATCCCATGTTGAATGGCTTGCATGTTTCTGGTTCCTGTTGTGTTACATTGATTCATCAGACGCGAATGTCTGAAAAGTACATCATGTGACTTAAGAAGGTAAAAGAATAGTTCAAGCGACAATTTGAACGAAAAAAAAGCTTCACGTGGTTGAGTAACGTAAACAACTTGGCTACACTGAGATTGGAACGAGTTCGAATCCTGGTGCAGACTAGGTGTTATCTCCAGCTGACCTGGGTTTGCTGAACGCAGAAAGGCATTAAGGAAAATTTCCCAGAAATGTCCTCCACTCTATCCACACATATCCAAGAGATTGGACCAGAACGTACTGTGCAGTAGAAACATAGATGATGTGCTATACAAAAGATTGGACCAGAACGTACTGTGCAGTAGAAACATAGATGATGTGTTATCCAAAAGATTGGACCAGAGCGTACTGAGCAGTAGAAACATAGATGATGTGTTATCCAAGAGATTGGACCAGAACGTACTGAGCAGTAGAAACATAGATGATGTGTTATCCAAGAGATTGGACCAGAGTGCACTGAGCAGTAGAAACATAGATGATGTGTTATCCAAAATATTGGACCAGAGTGCACTGAGCAGTAGAAACATAGATGATGTGCTATCCAAGAGATTGGACCAGAACGTACTGTGCAGTAGAAACATAGATGATGTGTTATCCAAAAGATTGGACCAGAGCTTACTGAGCAGTAGAAACATAGATGATGTGTTATCCAAGAGATTGGACCAGAACGTACTGAGCAGTAGAAACATAGATGATGTGTTATCCAAGAGATTGGACCAGAACGTACTGAGCAGTAGAAACATGGATGATGTGTTATCCATAAGATTGGACCAGAGTGCACTGAGCAGTAGAAACATAGATGATGTGCTATCCAAGAGATTGGACCAGAGTGCACTGAGCAGTAGAAACATAGATGATGTGTTATCCAAGAGATTAGACCACAGTGCACTGAGCAGTAGAAACATAGACGATGTGCTATCCTAGAGATTGGACCACAGTGCACTGAGCAGTAAAAACATAGATGATGTGCTATCCAAGAGATTGGACCACAGTGCACTGAGCAGTAGAAACATAGATGATGTGCTATCCAAGAGATTGGACCACAGTGCACTGAGCAGTAGAAACATAGATGATGTGCTATCCAAGAGATTGGACCACAGTGCACTGAGCAGTAGAAACATAGATGATGTGCTATCCAAGAGATTGGACCACAGTGCACTGAGCAGTAGAAACATAGATGAAGTGCTATCCAAGAGATTGGACCACAGTGCACTGAGCAGTAGAACCATAGATGATGTGCTATCCAAGAGATTGGACCACAGTGCACTGAGCAGTAGAAACATAGATGATGTGCTATCCAAGAGATTGGACCAGAGTGCACTGAGCAGTAGAAACATAGATGATGTGTTATCCAAGAGATTAGACCACAGTGCACTGAGCAGTAGAAACATAGATGATGTGTTATCCAAGAGATTGGACCAGAGTGCACTGAGCAGGAGAAACATAGATGATGTGCTATCCATGAGATTGGACACAGTGCACTGAGCAGTAGAAACATAGATGCTGTGTTATCCAAGAGATTGGACCAGAGTGCACTGAGCAGTAGAAACATAGATGATGTGTTATCCAAGACATTGGATCAGAGCGTACTGAGCAGTAGAAACATAGATGATGTGTTATCCTAGAGATTGGACCACAGTGCACTGAGCAGTAGAAACATAGATGATGTGTTATCCAAAAGATTGGACCAGAGTGCACTGAGCAGTAGAAACATAGATGATGTGTTATCCAAGACATTGGACCACAGTGCACTGAGCAGTAGAAACATAGATGATGTGCTATCCAAGAGATTGGAAAACAGTGCACTGAGCAGTAGAAACATAGACGATGTGCTATCCTAGAGATTGGACCACAGTGCACTGAGCAGTAGAAACATAGATGATGTGTTATCCAAGACATTGGATCAGAGCGTACTGAGCAGTAGAAACATAGATGATGTGTTATCCAAGACATTGGATCAGAACGTACTGAGCAGTAGATACATAGATGATGTGTTATCAAAGACATTGGATCAGAGCGTACTGAGCAGTAGAAACATAGATGATGTGCTATCCAAAAGATTGGACCACAGTGCACTGAGCAGTAGAAACATAGATGATGTGTTATCCAAAATATTGGACCAGAGTGCACTGAGCAGTAGAAACATAGATGATGTGTTATCCAAGACATTGGATCAGAGCGTACTGAGCAGTAGAAACATAGATGATGTGTTATCCAAGACATTGGACCAGAGTGCACTGAGCAGTAGAAACATAGATGATGTGTTATCCAAGACAATGGATCAGAGCGTACTGAGCAGTAGAAACATAGATGATGTGTTATCCAAAAGATTGGACCAGAGTGCACTGAGCAGTAGAAACATAGATGATGTGCTATCCATGAGATTGGACCAGAGTGCACTGAGCAGTAGAAACATAGATGATGTGTTATCCATGAGATTGGACCACAGTGCACTGAGCAGTAGAAACATAGATGATGTGCTATCCATGAGATTAGACCAGAGTGCACTGAGTAGTAGAAACATAGATGATGTGTTACGTAAGAGCCAATACAACTATTACATATGTTAGTGTTACTTCAAAGTCGTTTCGAATAAAAACAACGATTAAAAAAAAATATTCTACAGTGCATACGGCATTGACTTTTATTTATTGTTATAGATAGAACTTTAAAGATGTCCCCTTTCCTATCAGACATAAGGAATAGAATAGAAAGCGGACGGTTAAAGAGAACTGATATCAGGTACTCCTAACTCAGGGGTACAAAAAAAGTTAATTTTTCCTTTCAGACCTTGAGATATAATAACTTGAGTCTATATATAAAGTTGTAATATCTACAATGCATCTAAGAACTCAAGGGTGTCCTCAAAACTAAGTTCACAATCACAGGAGTCCGTAGTTGGCAAGGTTTGCTCTTTGCCACTAGGCCACCAAGCTCCAAAACTGAGTTGAAACGATTGTAAATTATACATAGATCTAGTTGTTTTTTGTTTTGTTTTTTTGTTTCTGGTTGTTTTTTTTTTTTGGCTTTAAAAAATCTTTGTTTTTGTTTAGAAAGGCGAGACACCAAACTGGTTGCATACAAGATGGACATTCCCTGCAACCTATTTAGTGCACGCTCTACATTTGACTTTGAAGTCATCAACTGGTTGATTGGTTAACTAAACCAGTCGGCATCAGCACAATGGACAACCAACTATGTTCGACATCTGCTCATGCTTGGGAAAATAAACATCAATAAAGTCACAGACTAAGTGAAAGTCTTGGGTATATATATACACATGATTGGCCAAAAGAACAAACACTGAACTATATAACATCAACAAACAAAAACGCACTTGGTCTCTACATTCTGTACACTGATAAGCAGCGCGTGCACTGGGAATTGGCTTTGACTTTTTCTTTTTACTTTTGTATGCTTCACGGAGTGTTTCAACATAAAATTTTTTCCCATCACAGCATGAAAAAGTTTTCACTTTCATTCAGGTTTTTTTTTTTTTTTTTTTTGTTCTCTTTGACAGATGTCAAAAAGAGCCTTTAATAAAAGAACTCCATGATTACAGCAACAAAAAAAATGTCTAGGCTCGTGATGCTTTAAATAAAACAGGAATTCCACCTTTTTTTATTTCCCTCTCCATCTAACCTGTTATCCTGTTGGTGGTAGGGCGCTGGGGAGGTAGCTCCGGAAGGAAGCGATGCTTATCGCTAAAACATTGCTACGACGGCTGCTGACACCCCTGGCGAGATACATTGATATTTGGTAGACACAATACCCAAAGTTGTGCTTGAGTGTATATGTATGTTTATGTGATTATGACATGTTAGAATCTGGGTTGCACTTTCTTGCCTGTATTGAATTGACCAAGAATGAATACCAGGTCTCGCTCGCCCTCGCTGATATACACATAATAGGGACACGTCATATGTATACGTTTTAACTGTAGAATATAATCTATGGTTTTAACTGTAGAATATAATCTATGGTTTTAACTGTAGAATATAATCTACGGTTTTAACTGTAGAATATAATCTATGGTTTTAATAGCTTCACAAACAAAATCAATAGCATCACGCTACACTGATTAAACATACAATGTATAAACTAATAACGCCAATACTATAAGTCAGATTTTATGAATGAATTCTATTTACACACCAACTTAGGACGTAGCGCCCAACCAATACAATGTCAACTCATTTCCAAGGAGAACAAACATATTCACAATGTCCAAACATTGACAGTAGCTTTTATCTGTAGAGCATTTTTGTCTCTGAATGTGCCCGATTCTCCTACCTTACACAGACCCTAATACCCAAACAACTGGAGCGAGACCATTTGTTATATAGTAGGCCTCAACACTAACCTTCTACGTCGCAATCTGTGGGCTGTGGAGACCAATAGCTCGTTGCCACGTCGTACAGTCCTATGACGTGACAGCACGCTATTGGTCTAAGCTGTTCACAGGTTGCGACGTTGCAGGTCAGTGCTCAGGTCTTCTAAGACGAATGGTATCGACTGGAGTCTAACACCCCTTGACCACAGTGAAACCAGTTGGTATGAACGTCATCTCTATGGTACACTGTGCAAACGAGTCGATCAGGGAAGTAGATTTTGTTTTTATGAGCTAAAATGAAAATGTTTTAATACCACGTGGTTGGTACATTTAAAAAATATGTACCTATACCATGGGAAGGACTGTAAAAGACATCAAAAGTGAAACCAATAAATGGTTACACAATATTGCTTATGACTCTCTCCTTCAGATCCTCGTTTCTAATGTGGAATAAATACGTAAAAGCATCAGAGGCTGCTTTGACCAAAATATCATGCTTAGAGCCTTCATGGTAATTGGAAGAGATTCCATGGCACCAACAATATTGAGAAACATGTTTTTGTGATTACCTCCGAATAAATACACCACAGCGTAGTTCAGTCCATAACCTATTGGTAGGGTACATTAGAAGCAGGGGCCCCATCATAGTGACAAAAGAACTTCAATATTTCGCGAGGCCCCAGAGTTGTCACCACTGATCCCTTAAGTCCGCCTCTTATCAATTTTGGTTCAAGTTTTGTTCTCTAATTTTGTATAATGGAGGGAAAAAATGACGCAATCTGTCTGGCAGATGTTTGCCGGCAGGTGAACTGGAAGAAAATGGCTGACTTCCGTCCAGTGGATGGCGCATGAGCCAATCTACAGTTGCCTTTTATGGGTTTGAATTTTTAGGCTGGAGTTAGCCAAGAAAATGAGTTTCAGACGGAATGGGGCTAAAAAACACAGAGAGAGAGAGAAAGAGAGAGAGAGAGAGAAAAAGAGAGAGAGAGAAAGAGAGAGAGAGAGAAAGGAGAGAAAAAGAGAGAGAGAGAGAGAGAGAAAGAGAGAGAAAAAGAGAGAAAGAGAGAGAAAAAGAGAGAGAGAGAGAGAAAGAGAGAGAAAGAGAGAGAGAGAGAGGGCGCAGAGGAGAGTTAAGAGAGTGGAGAGGAATATGAGAGAGAATAGTAAGAGAGAATGAAGCGTGTCGAAGAAAAAGTAAACATGAGTCATGTAGAGGTTAGGATTAAGAGAGAGAGAAAGGAGAAAGAGAAAGATATTTACTGTCCTCCACAAGGTGAGAACTTTCTAAAAGAAGTCAAAACTCACAAGGAAAACAATTTATGACGCGTGAAAAAGAAACAAATTAACATTTTTCTTGAGTTGTTCATTTTTTTAAACCAGTTCTACTTATCAGACAATTAATAACTAAAAAAGTGTTTCCATAAATAGAAAACTTCAATGAGTTTGACCTTGGTGACATGTTTGTGTTTTTATCATCAGTCCTTTCTCATTAATGAGATATCATTCAACTGGAAATGTATTAGTGGGCTCCCTTTGTGAGCCCCAATGACACAACCACACATCATAAGTGACTAGGTTTGATAAAGTACACAATCACACATCAGAAATGACTAGGTCTGACTAAGTTGGTATTTTTCTCATTTAAATATTTCTGGGGTTAGAGAATGAATAAAGTCATGAAAGGCGACTTAATGAGCCTCCATCTCTAAGCCCCAAACTTTGGACACACACACACACACAAAGGGATTACATTTAAAAACCACAAGAAGAAAGGAAGAAGTGCTTAGAAAGAATGAATAAAACATTTCAAGCAAGATTCGAACCCCTTGTTGTTAGCTATCAAGCCACACTCAGAGGTTTACTTCATACTTCCAATTGTACAATGTGATAATAAAATTGTTGGGTTGTCTTGAGCCAACCAGCTCAGGGAGAAACAGGCAGATAGAATCTGAGAGAGAGAGATATGGATCTGAAATCAACTAGCCCTTTAGACCTAGAGATTGTAATTCATTCTCTCTCTTCTCTGACTGTCTGTCTCTCTTTCTTTTCTCTGACTGTCTGTCTCTCTCTCTTCTCTTTCTGTCTGTCTGTCTGTCTCTCCTCTCTTTGTCTGTCTTTCATTCTTCAAACAATTATTTAAGAAAGATTTAACATTAGACATTTCGCTTCAGAAATAATCACTAGTAGCGTAGTTTTAACATTCAATTCAACAATTGCCTTTTTTTAAAAACAATTTACCTAAGTCAGTGCATGAGATTAGACCTCAACTAAAATGTTCCAAAATGTAGATGTGTTAGTAGATGTTATGTAGATGTGTTAGTAGATGTTATGTAGATATGTTAGTAGATGTTATGTAGATGTGTTAGTAGATGTTATGTAGATGTGTTAGTAGATGTGTTAGTAGATGTTATGTAGATGTGTTAGTAGATGTTATGTAGATGTGTTAGTAGATGTTATGTAGATGTGTTAGTAGATGTTATGTAGATGTGTTAGTAGATGGTATGTAGATGTGTTAGTAGATGGTATGTAGATGTGTTAGTAGATGTTATGTAGATGTGTTAGGAGATGGTATGTAGATGTGTTAGAAAGATGGTATGTAGATGTGTTAGTAGATGGTATGTAGATGTGTTAGTAGATGTTATGTAGATGTGTTAGTAGATGGTATGTAGATGTGTTAGTAGATGGTATGTAGATGTGTTAGTAGATGGTATGTAGATGTGTTAGTAGATGGTATGTAGATGTGTTAGTAGATGTGTTAGTAGATGTTATGTAGATGTGTTAGTAGATGGTATGTAGATGTGTTAGTAGATGGTATGTAGATGTGTTAGTAGATGTTATGTAGATGTGTTAGTAGATGTTATGTAGATGTGTTAGTAGATGGTATGTAGATGTGTTAGTAGATGTTATGTAGATGTGTTAGTAGATGTTATGTCCCAGTCTTGTTTGTTTGTCATATATTCACACAGTTCAATGTAATCTAAAAGTATGTACGTGTGTATGGTTAGTGTGTGTGTGTGTATGGTCCGTGTGTGTGTATCTCATGTCCTGTCTCATATCACCTCGTTCTTGACTGACTGTTATCTTTTATGTACTTAGTTATCAGTTTACATTTTTTTTTTGGAGACACTTTAGATTTGGGTAAAAAGTTGGACAGTTAAGAGACCTACCGTATTAGCAGTAGGTTGGAGCTCAAGTACTTTGTGTCGGTGTGGACCAGATGTAGAGCTAAAACTTGGTGAGAGACTGGAAGAGAGTCGGGGGTGGGGCATGTACATTTTTTTTTGGGGGGGGGGGGGAAGTATGTTTGATTTGAATGAAGTTTTAAAGGGGCGGCACATCGCTACGACACTAGAGACAGGGGCGTAGAGACCAAAGGGTTCATTGCGGGCCAATAACTAACAGGAGGGGCAGGGCCGGCCTAAAACCGATATGACCGATTGTTCCGAATTGGCCCGCGCTTAGCAAGGGTCCGTACTGAGGTGGGACTTAAAGGGTTAATATATTTAGTCTACCGTGCGCTTGACATCACTTGAATGAAGTCACTGTCGCCTCTTGGAATTAACTTGCTTCCTATGCATGATGTAGAATACATTTGGATGTAATGATCTCATTCATTGTAAATGTTGTTTGTGTAAACACAACTAAGAAAAGGAGCCTCGCAAGAATCCAATCCCTCGCAATTAGTAAGGCTGGCCCTGGGGGCCGTTAAAAGATTGACATTTATTTACTTCTAAGAAGACGAACGAGTAGTTAATGTCATTACATGACTTCTAGGTAGACATTTACGTAGTGAGTGTCATGATACTACTTCTAGGTAGACATTTACGTAGTGAGTGTCATGACACTACTTCTAGGTAGACATTTACGTAGTGAGTGTCATGACACTACTTCTAAGAAGACATATACGTACTGAGTGTCATGACATTACTTCTAAGAAGACTTATACGTAGTGAGTGTCATGACACTACTTCTAAGTAGACATATACGTAGTGAGTGTCATGACACTACTTCTAAGAAGACATATACGTACTGAGTGTCATGACATTACTTCTAAGAAGACTTATACGTAGTGAGTGTCATGACACTACTTCTAAGTAGACATATACGTACTGAGTGTCATGACACTACTTCTAAGAAGACATATACGTACTGAGTGTCATGACACTACTTCTAAGAAGACATATACGTACTGAGTGTCATGACATTACTTCTAAGTAGACATATACGTAGTGAGTCTCATGACACTACTTCTAAGAAGACATATACGTACTGAGTGTCATGACACTACTTCTAAGTAGACATATACGTAGTGAGTGTCATGACACTACTTCTAAGTAGACATTTACGTACTGAGTGTCATGACATGACTTCTAAAAAGGTCGATACTAAATGGAGTGTAACAAGAACATGACTTATACAAAGTGGTGTATACATTAGTCTTGCAGTGGCATCAAGGTGAACTAAGACGTTGGCATAGAACTGGACCAGGGGCAGGTGAACTAAGACGTTGACATAGAACTGGACCAGGGGCAGGTGAACTAAGACGTTGGCATAGAACTGGACCAGGGGCAGGTGAACTAAGACGTTGGCATAGAACTGGACCAGGGGCAGGTGAACTAAGACGTTGGCATAGAACTGGACCAGGGGCAGGTGAACTAAGACGTTGACATAGAACTGGACCAGGGGCAGGTGAACTAAGACGTTGACATAGAACTGGACCAGGGGCAGGTGAACTAAGACGTTGACATAGAACTGGACCAGGGGCAGGTGAACTAAGACGTTGGCATAGAACTGGACCAGGGGCAGGTGAACTAAGACGTTGGCATAGAACTGGACCAGGGGCAGGTGAACTAAGACGTTGACATAGAACTGGACCAGGGGCAGGTGAACTAAGACGTTGACATAGAACTGGACCAGGGGCAGGTGAACTAAGACGTTGGCATAGAACTGGACCAGGGGCAGGTGAACTAAGACGTTGGCATAGAACTGGACCAGGGGATTTCACTCGGTCAGCTCGACAACGATTGGAACTTGTCGCAAACATCCAAACTCTCGGTCACAAAAACATTTTCACACACACACAAGGAGTAAAGTAAGATGAGACAAGGGACACACAGAGGGTTCCAGAAAGACTTGCAGGACCTGTGTGAGGCCTGTGTGTGAGGCTTGTATGAGGCATGTGTGAGACCTGTGTGTGAGGCCTATGTGTGAGGCTTGTGTGAGGCCTGTGTGAGGCTTGTGTTGAACAGAAAACATAAAAAATAAAACTGACTGCAACATTTGGACGTACAGCACACATCGGGACAATGAACATTTTGTTGTTGTTGTTGTTGTTGTTTCACAAACAGAACTAAAAATTTCATGCAGACAGAACAGACTATGAACAGTTCTTGGTAATGAATTAGTTGACTTGTCTATAGAGAGGAAAAACAACATAACCCTCTATTACCATAGCCTTTACTCTCTGAGACTCCATTAAATGTGACATCAAATATGTTGCTGTAAATAGGGACGCAATACATTAGGCTATTGAGAATAGTATCACAGACCTAAGGGACACAACTGGCAATCTCTGCAATGAATTACTAGATAAGGTAAAATGAGTTAGCGTTGTCAGTTCCTCTTACATTAAATGTGTCATGCTAGTATATGGGTCTATACGGTGGCGTAGCGGGACGAACCCCGGTACACTTGCGTGGCAATAGAGGACTTAGAGGACCTAGAGGACTACTCATTGTTTAGATATTAGTTATCAATGAAAAAAAAAGATCATATCCTTCTGTCTCTCCTGTGCGCGTGTCATTATGTCACATCATGTCACAGCTAAATGTCAGATAGTTGACCATGTTGCGTGCGATAGTTTGAACACGGCTGTGTATGACATGTGCATGTCATTATCACAAGTAGGCGCCAATACGTGCCATACAAAATGACACAACACTCCACACATTGACACAAGGCGCCGGACTTAGTTTAACTCCCCAAGGGACTTAAGAAATGCACCCAGCATAATTATGCTGTGCGTGTGTGCGTATATTTTTTTGTCCCTAACGCTGTGTTTGAGAAAGCGAGAGCAGACGTGAACTAGATCTAAATTCTAGTGACAAAAACTTAGATGTCAAATCCAAGAGATTATCGCAACATTCAATTGTAAAAGAAAGAACAAGTCTGCAGACAATCGTTGGATTTCATCCAGTAATTGTCGGAATTAGTAAACACACACACACACACACACTTGTATCTTACATACATCCTCACACACATAAATGTAAACTTAGACACAACAAGCTTGCATACACATATACAAATATTACATAAACATGTAAACTCAATCATATTGAAGTGTACACCTGTACCCAATTTGTTAAGTAGCACACCTTCACACACACACACACACAGAGTGACGTCTAAAAGTGAAAAGAAGCAGTGTATCTCCAATACTAAATACATAATGTAGGTCTGGAGTCTAGACTATAAGTACAGGGAGGTAATACAAGGTGGTTTCAGTTATTTAACAATGTCAGCTTGCTATTTGTTTCTGAAATGTTTGTAGCAGAAAAACGCGGGAAACTGGCGGTGGGAATACACACAACAGAAACACACAAATCTTGTGAGATCAAGTTAGATGACTGGCTATCTAGGTAGTTTGGCGGTCAGAAGTGGTAGGAAAAAACTAAGCGATAGACCAATGTACCGACCACCTGTCAGAACGACAGATAGATAGATCTAGATAGATAGATAAATCTAGGTAGATAGATAGATAGATAGATAGATCGATAGATGGTAGATGGATAGATGGATAGACGGATAGACGGATAGATGGATAGATGGATAGATAGATAGATAGATAGATAGATAGATAGATAGATAGATAGATAGATAGATAGATAGATAGATAGATAGATAGACAAACAAACTTACCTGTATATGTTTCTCCAGGCCTGTAGGTATCAGGACCAGGTAATCCTTCAAAGATAATCCGGAATCCGTTATCACCAACGGTCTTGTCTGCTGTCGTGTGAATGGGTTTCCTTTCGCAGATCTGTTTCACATAGGAGGCAATATTGCCGTCTGCCGAAAAACACAGCAGACACAGAAGCAGGAAAACCGTTGTCATGGTTACAGACTGTCGTATGTCTGCCATTATTCAACAACGTAATTTTATTTTATGAAATATATCACAGAATTGTTTCACACACACACACGAAGTTAAGAAACACAACGAGGTGGCTTGATCTTTTAGTTTTTAAAGTCAATAGGTGACCATGCACTCAGTGCATTTGTACAATACTTAGTACCAAGTACTACTGAATATACTAAGTACTGTCAGGCTAAAACAGTTTAGGTAAGAAAGAAAGAATGTAATCACAAGATTGGAACTGAATTAAAATATGTATGCAATTAGGTCAATCTCATTTCTAGTTCATGAATTGAACAAAATACACTATGCTTCCTATTATATAACTACACAGTGGAACACATGTAACGCTGAAGTTAACCTAAATTGTAATAAACTAATGTAAAGTTATGCTAAACATATTTTAAGACATTTGACGTATTGTATGTCGTGATCGTCTGCCACGAATGTTGAAGATAAAATTTGGGGTGACATTTTCAGAATCTTTATTACTTGGCTGACTGCCTTCTCAAACACTTAAGATTTATAAAGTAAAAACTAGAATTGATAGGGACTACATTATTATTCTCATTGATATCAAGCGATTTTGACATTAATACAAAGCTTATATTTATATCAGTCTGTCTGGATAAATTCTATCATAGCATATTCTCCCACTTTTCATTCTCGGATCAAGTTAAAATTTCGCGCCAATTATTCATTGTTCATTATTCACGACAACACATGAATCAATTTAAAAAAAATCAATTAGTGGTAATTATTTATTTTTTAGGAAAAGGGTAGATAAAACTTGCAATATTGAAAGAAATGAGAGCGATTGTTTAAGTATAAGTATAAGCTTTGTTTTTAATAAAGTATTTTTTTTTATTTTGCTTGTTAGAGTTATAGACAGACAGGGGACACTACTCGTGTCTTCCATAGCTAGTAGTCTGTTGGATAATAGGTTCAATTTGTGACAGTGCTTCAGAGAGAGAGAGAGTGAGAGAGAGAGAAATTATATTGACATTAATAGGTAAATACTAAAAGCGAAAAAAGCACTACATTTCTATGGTTAGTAGTATTACTCCGCTGTCGTTTTATTTTAAGACTATCACAAACCATTGCGTAGGGTTCAAGAGAACTCTGCTATTGAATCTCTGAATGATTGGATCTATATTTGGTTCAGTGTATTTATCTATGCAGACCTACATGCCCCCTCTCACCCCCCCCCCATATCCTTATCCCCCCCCCCTTCCCGCGTCTAATGCCCTTTTTACTTGCTAAGAAGTTAATTTATTCAAACATTTTTTTTTTTACTTTGGCTTGCATTAGCAAAATTAACGTCAGTGCATCTCAAAGTATGATAGGGGTACTCTGACACTACAGTCACTGTACCCTACTACACACAGCTGTACCCTGTCCACTGTACCCTGCCAACTACACTCGGCTGTCCTACGGACATAAGAAATAGTGCTCAAACAGTTTTTTTTAAAAAAAGGTAACATCAGTGCATTGGCGTAGCTGGGTATTGGTGCGTGTTTAGGGAAGCTATTGGTGACAATGTAATGTACAGAAATCTTACAGGCGTCGCCAGAAATCTTATGTCAAATAAAAGTACACCTTTCCAACTTTGAGATCTATGGGTAGTACTGCTTCTAGGATCAACGGTTCAAGAAGGTTTTAGGTTGCCAGCACAACGACCAACCGCATTTACTTTACCCAAATAATGCCAAGTACCTATTAAAGTTGGGCGGACTCAAAGGCGTCCTAAAAAATACCGAAGTTCAAAATCCCAGTCATCATTTAAATCTAGCTTGAGACCACTACGGACACTCTCCCCACCTCAGTACGGACACTCCCCCCAC
This sequence comes from Biomphalaria glabrata, assembly GCF_947242115.1. NCBI lineage: Eukaryota > Metazoa > Mollusca > Gastropoda > Planorbidae > Biomphalaria > Biomphalaria glabrata. Next base: position 22,658,486 of record NC_074716.1, read on the forward strand.
CTCAGTACGGACCCTCCCCACCTCAGTACGGACACTCCCCCCACCTCAGTACGGACCCTCCCCACCTCAGTATGGACACTCCCCCCACCTCAGTACGGACCCTCCCCACCTCAGTACGGACCCTCCCCCCACCTCAGTACGGACCCTTCCCACTTCAGTACGGACCCTGCCAACCTCAGTACGGACCCTCCCCACTTCAGTACGGACCCTGCCAACCTCAGTACGGACCCTCCCCACCTCAGTACGGACCCTCCCCACCTCAGTATGGACCCTCCCCACCTCAGTACGGACCCTCCCCACCTCAGTACGGACGCTCCTCACCTCAGTACGGACCCTCCCCACCTCAGTACGGACCCTACCCACCTCAGTACGGACCCTACCCACCTCAGTACGGACCCTCCCTACCTCAGTACGGACCCTCCCCACCTCAGTACGGACCCTCCCTATCTCAGTACGGACCCTCCCTACCTCAGTACGGACCCTACCCACCTCAGTACGGACCCTCCCTACCTCAGTACTGCCCCCCCCCCACCTCAGTACAGATCCCCCACACCTCAGTACGGACCCCCCCCCCCCCCACCTCAGTACAGACCCCCCCACACCTCAGTACGGACCCTCGCCAAATGATCCCATGCATGTTGTTTGGAAGAAGTTACGAGCTAGTCAAATCAAATATTTGTTCAACAGCTACAAACACCACTGGAATGTATTTTCTGTAGAGACAACAATGTCTTCAAGTGAGAACCTTTGTGATTTGAGACTGAAATAAATATTACGATGATAAATTTGTCGAAAAGGTTTGAGACTCATTGTGTCGTGAGGTTAAAGAATAAGACTGTCTGGGCTGCTGGGAAAAAAATGTATATTCTGTTGAGCTCTCGTTAATATTTTAATTATGGTGTCGTTTGACTTCAGACAATTTTAATGATTATTTTCCAGTTTTGGAATTATACGATTTTAGTCTAAGTGGTTTTGAATATTTGAAAATAAATTAAGAAAAAAAAATCATGACTATTATTATTATCTCTTATATCATAAATGAAAGGTTAACACATGAAAGATTCATTTTAAAAGAAAGAGTGGATTTGTTTTTACAGAACTTATAATTGTTCTTCTCAAAGGATTTAGATTTATTTAGCTCTGAAATAGCTTTATATTTGGAAGATAAACTCTTCAAATGTGGAGTATGCAGAGTTTGTCATTGACAAGGATAAACGGCAATTATTGCTGTTGTTTTGTTATTATCTATCTATGTATCTATAATATTAATTATAAACTTTTTGTTTTCGATTTCAACTGTAAAGTGGCAGTCTGTGATATTTGAGAAGGTACTTTTATTATGAAACATTAAAGTAAAGAACTAATTAAAGTTCCCTATAGGACTTGCGGTCTAGGGAGCAGATATTGTCAAGCTCATTAGTTTCTGTGGCAGACGGTTAACGAGGGTGTCATGTGACCAATACAACGAACGACTACGTTTGCGTGTTCCGACTAATGTCAGGTACTCATTGGAGATCGTTTGGCCTTGACCAATTGTCCTTAAAGGCCTGAACTCTGACCTGTAACGACGCAACCTGTGGGCAGTGGAGACCATTAGCTCGTTGCCACGTCGCAGGTCAGTGTTGAGAGCTTGTATAACGAATGGTTGGGTTTCCCTTAAAAAAATGTATTCACCAGATACTCGAACCAGAGACCCAGATTGAACGCAGTTGACATGTGTATGTGTTCATTGTATCCCATCAGTCAAGTCTCGAGTTATCTAACTTGGTCAATCTAGCCCAAGTTATCTTCCCGTTGAGTCACAAGTAGACAATAACATTCATTGTCAAGATAAAAGAAATGTAATCATTTTCATGTTCTCTACCTTCCACAGAAAATTACATCATCTTGCTGGTGCTGTTAACATTTTTTTACAAAGCCACCCAAACCTTGGCGCTTCCTTATCCTGAGGCATCTGTCCTTTCGCATTGTCTTTGAACATCGAATGAAATAGATTTAAATTCATGTCTCCCATTGCCCTCACTACGTTATAGGCTACTTCAGATGAGATTTGCTACAAGTAGATACACAATTAGTTTGTTTCAAAACTGTAGCTTGGTACCCTATTCCCACGTAATGCCCCAAGCGTGTGCTTAACGTGCTGACAGCTCAATCTTGCATCACGTCCGACCAGTTTTGGCTATACATCTAGTACCATCAATACTTTGGTTTTCACTTTCTTTCTTGGTAAGTTTTTACGAATAAATTACAGACCAAGACTTAATAAACTGTCCTTCTAACAATTATGTAAAGAATGGTTGTGAGCTAGGACTGATAGATTGTATACGAATGTAATACCTTGATCAGAGATTGTATACGAATGTAATACCTTGATCAGAGATTGTATACGAATGTAATACCTTGATCAGAGATTGTATACGAATGTAATACCTTGATCAGAGATTGTATACGAATGTAATACCTTGATCAGAGATTGTATACGAATGTAATACCTTGATCAGAGATTGTATACGAATGTAATACCTCGATCAGAAATACAAAGACGTGTACAACCTTGCAATCCTACATACAATTGACGAAAGTCTCCAGGTTTAAAATAGATACGGAAAAAAACGTTTGCCGACAGAAATAGTTCAATCTAATAGTGATACCCCCCCCCCTTATTTTTTTTTTTTTGTTGTCAAGTTGGTGTAAGCGCCTGTGTACCCTGATCTAACTGAAGAGATAATCACTTTGATACTCAATGCCAAAATGTCTTAATGTCTCTGGTTCGGCTTCCCAGAGCCTAAGACCTGGAGTAAAGCGTAAGTTACGCTTGGACGGCTTTACATTATTGCACACAGAGAATTATGTTTATTTATGAATGTCTAATTATCTACACCCAGGGCCTTTAGATAGCTACAACTTCGATTATTATAATCCAAATCTAGAAGGTATTTATTTTTAGAGTTAATGACTTAAGTCAGGACTTTCCAGGTTCTTTCAGAAATAAAGGTTTAGAGCAAGGTCAAAGAGAGGGGCGGGCAGAGTTTGAACTCTGAACAATTGCAAAGACAGTTTGACTTTACGGTAGCATATGGACAGGACTATTACAGCTTTTAGAGGCTACCAATTTCTAGAAGATAAGTGAACCAAGTTTAGACATAGTACAAATTATTTGATTTTTTTTTATCTTCTATCGAAGAATCATAGGCCCAGCTTGTATTTTAATCAGGTAATATTCAAACATTTAATTTTGATTGCCTTTTTAAAATAGTTTTATTTGAAATGACTATCTATGATATTCAACCTTTAAGTATCAATGTAGGTGCTCCTCGTGACGAGAGAAGCCGATAGTGTTGATGTTTTTAGTTTGTATTCCGAAGCGTTGAACAAGAAATAGTTGTACATTTCGCATGTCATGTTCAAGACAAACTGGGCTATGAACGTCTAGGGTACTGTCGTACAAATTGTTGGCTCTAATCATGTACTGTTTTTTTGTAATGCGAAAATTGTAAAACAAATTTTCTAAGGGATAATAAAGATTATTATTTTATTATTATTATTGTTATTATGATGATGATTAAATCTGACAGAGATAGTTAAAGTTGAAGAAACAACGAAAAACAAATTTAAAAAAAAATTGTCGATAATTTAGTTATCTACACTCGACAATCTAGTCATCTTTAATCTAGTCATCTTTAATCTAGTCATCTTTAATCTAGTCATCTTTAATCTAGTCATCTTTAATTCAGTCATCTTTAATCTAGTCATCTTTAATCTAGTCATCTTTAATCTAGTCATCTTTAATCTAGTCATCTTTAATTCAGTCATCTTTAATTCAGTCATCTTTAATCTAGTCATCTTTAATCTAGTCATCTTTAATTCAGTCATCTTTAATCTAGTCATCTTTAATCTAGTCATCTTTAATCTAGTCATCTTTAATCTAGTCATCTTTAATCTAGTCATCTTTAATCTAGTCATCTTTAATCTAGTCATCTTTAATCTAGTCATCTTTAATCTAGTCATCTTTAATCTAGTCATCTTTAATCTAGTCATTTTTAATTCAGTCATCTTCAAACTAATCATCTCCTATTTAGTCATCTACAATCTAGTCTCCAATGTAGTCATCTCCTATTTAGTGATCTACAAACTAGTCATCTCCTATTTAGTGATCTACAAACTAGTCATCTCCTATTTAGTGATCTACAAACTAGTCATCTCCTATTTAGTGATCTACAAACTAGTCATCTCCTATTTAGTGATCTACAATCTAGTCATCTCCGACGTAGTGACCTACAAAGTAAACTATCTACAATCGAGTTCTCCTGAGATCTATAAACTAGTTTTCTATAATCTAGAGATCTATAAACTAGTTTTCTATAATCTAGAGATCTATAAACTAGTTTTCTATAATCTAGAGATCTATAAACTAGTTTTCTATAATCTAGAGATCTATAAACTAGTTTTCTATAATCTAGAGATCTATAAACTAGTTTTCTATAATCTAGAGATCTATAAACTAGTTTTCTATAATCTAGAGATCTATAAACTAGTTTTCTATAATCTAGAGATCTATAAACTAGTTTTCTATAATCTAGACTCACTGAATTGACACAATCGTAACACCTGCTGATATTAAACACTTTTAGCGCTATCAACATTATCAACCAAAGGTTGATCTCTTACTTGTTACTAGGACATAAATCCATTGTTTTACGGATATCATCCACGGTAACATATCCATGTGAGCAATCGAATCCACACACCTTGCACTGTTACTGAAAGCAAGACTTGTGATAATCCCAACGAGAAAAAAGGCAACACTTTGTCACAACTGGTTGAAACTTTGCGATAAGCCCACACAAATGTTTCCTGCTCAAATGTCTATATGATTTTCTAGGCACTTTCAAAGTACAGAACAAAAATATTGCAAACCTCCGAAAGACTTCGAGTTACTTGCAACTAATTATAATCGTCAGTGTATATAAAAGGTCTGAGATAGATATGTTTTTAAATACGCGTGACTGTAGTATAGTACTTTTTTTTTTTTGCTTCTTCCAAACGAAAGAGGCAGGTGAGAAGGTGGAGAAGTGGAGAAAAAAACAGCGCCCTAATCGTACGGCCAGACCGCGCGCGGAACAAGTTGTCTGCGTTCTCTCTGTGGTAGGGCTTGCTGAACAGGGGACATAACTGGCAGTAAGTAGAAACGGTTGTTGATGGAGTAGTTGTTCCTCACTCGCAACTCTCCAGAACTTTTATTTAAGGGACTGGGGAAAACTTTCGCATTGAACTTCATTCATAACATTATCTTAGAGTTGGCACATCATTTAGTGGTGTCAGAGGAGCGGTTGCCCCTTCATATCTAGACACTACTTGTTACAAAAACTATAACACAACATGATTGTAATGTTCTTTCAGAGGATAAAAAAAAAATAGAATGTCAAAAAAAAAAAAGCTGTTATACAAATTACTGCGGGCTCTGTAGCTGAGACTTCGGTATCAATTAACACTACCATAAAGTGAGCATCACCATAAAGTGAACATTGCTATAAAGTGAACATTATTATAGAGTTCCAGAGAGGGAGAAAAGAGAGTCTGACACTACCCATAAATATCATAAGAACTTGTTCACGTCTGCTAAATGTTACGGGAGTTACTGAACGTTTGCTCAGACCTGCAGTGTTCTGGTGATCAATGTAGCAACAAGACTTGTTGGTTAAAATGTGGAAGAGTTTAAGGTCATATTATATATTTGTGGTTCAATTTCTGGAAACAAAAATCTGGATGTGTCAAAGACTCATTCCCCCAACCCTCTTTTTCTTTGCGCAGCTAAAAATAGTAATGAATAGTAGTGACCATTCAGTAAACAGAATCAAAACAAAAAACTAAAATTAATTTTTACAAGATCTTTTCAATCAATTAGACAAGAACGGTAACCCTTGAAAGATCAGCAGATCTGAATACATTTGACTTTATAACCTTAATCTTTATGATGTGGGGCTGAGGGGCCACCAGAGAAGACAGAAAATGATGGCTGCCTTTCCGTGAGGTATGCTCCCAGGTTCGAACCCCAGCCCTCCGCCATTCCCCGCCGTCGTGCAGAGTGTTTGGGCTAGGATGAAATAATCTTCCACTCTGAAGTAACATGGAAACAAAAAAAAAATGAAATGAAAACCAATGCAAACATGACAGGCAGAAATAATCAGGGCCGCCGCATACACAAGTCTACTTAGACTCAACTTTGAGTCCTTGACATACTACACAAGTCTAACCTTGACATGTCGCACAAGTCTGACCTTAACATTCCGCACAAGTCTAACCTTGACATGTCGCACATTTCTGACCTTGACATGTCGCACAAGTCTAACCTTGACATACAGCACAAGTCTGACCTTGACGTGTCACACAAGTCTAACCTTCACATGCAGCAAAAAGCTGACCTTGAAATGCCCCATTCTCTTCCTTCCACATCTAGAACTCGCTGTCTAGAACAAAAATAAGACTTCAGATATTGGGTCAATGAGCTGTCTGCTTATCTCTGTCTAGAACTGAGCAGCAGCAATTGAGTCAATACAGTTTTGAAAATAAATGAAGCTACAAAAAAAAACTGTTCCCCCCTCCCCTCTTTGCTTCTTGTACTCTCCCCCCTCCTCCTATATCTTTCTGTTTTCCACTCCATATACATACTTAACGCTAAATAAACACGTTTTAAAAAAATATCTATGTGTCAAAACTAAACTAAACAAAAATTCTTCAGCAATAAAGTTTTGGTTTATTTTGAAAACAAAACCTCAAAAACATTCTTCCCTTGTAGATCTCGTTTTTTTGTCTCGTATGCTGGGACTTTGACCACGTTAATACGAGAAGTTGTTACAATTATCTATCATAAGTTATCGGATCGGTTGGGCTCGAGATCGGATCAGATTGGATCGGATAAAATCAAATCGGGTCGGATCGTCTTTAAACAAAAAATGCCTAGTTGGTATGTAGAACCCACGACATTCGAGTTATTAGCACGACACTACCAACTCCACTCAGTTCACTGCCTGTTTCGGCAATTGTTAGACTTTTGGTCCACTTTTTCCAATCCAACCGACTGATACACTGGTAACCTAGTAGTACGACTTATACACTGGTAACCTAGTAGTACGACTGATACACTGGTAACCTAGTTGTACGACTGATACACTGGTAACCTAGTTGTACGACTGATACACTGGTAACCTACTTGTACGACTGATACACTGGTAACCTAGTTGTACGACTTATACACTGGTAACCTAGTAGTACGACTGATACACTGGTAACCTAATTGTACGACTGATACACTGGTAACCTAATTGTACGACTGATACACTGGTAACTTAGTTGTACGACTGATACACTGGTAACCTAGTAGTACGACTTATACACTGGTAACCTAGTAGTACGACTGATACACTGGTAACCTACTTGTACGACTGATACACTGGTAACCTAGTTGTACGACTGATACACTGGTAACTTAGTAGTACGACTGATACACTGGTAACCTACTTGTACGACTGATACACTGGTAACCTAGTAGTACGACTGATACACTGGTAATCTAGTTGTACGACTGATACACTGGTAACTTAGTTATACGACTGATACACTGGTAACCTAGTAGTACGACTGATACACTGGTAACCTAATTGTACGACTGATACACTGGTAACCTAGTTGTACGACTGATACACTGGTAACTTAGTAGTACGACTGATACACTGGTAACCTACTTGTACGACTGATACACTGGTAACCTAGTAGTACGACTGATACACTGGTAATCTAGTTGTACGACTGATACACTGGTAACTTAGTTATACGACTGATACACTGGTAACCTAGTAGTACGACTGATACACTGGTAACTTAGTTGTACGACTGATACACTGGTAACTTAGTTGTACGACTGATACACTGGTAACCTAGTAGTACGACTTATACACTGGTAACTTAGTTGTACGACTGATACACTGGTAACTTAGTTGTACGACTGATACACTGGTAACCTAGTAGTACGACTTATACACTGGTAACTTAGTTGTACGACAGATACACTGGTAACCTAGTAGTACGACTGATACACTGGTAATCTAGTTGTACGACTGATACACTGGTAACTTAGTTATACGACTGATACACTGGTAACCTAGTAGTACGACTGATACACTGGTAACTTAGTTGTACGACTGATACACTGGTAACCTAGTAGTACGACTGATACACTGGTAACCTAGTAGTACGACTGATACACTGGTAACTTAGTTGTACGACTGATACACTGGTAACTTAGTAGTACGACTGATACACTGGTAACTTAGTAGTACGACTGATACACTGGTAACTTAGTTGTACGACTGATACACTGGTAACTTAGTTGTACGACTGATACACTGGTAACCTAGTAGTACGACTTATACACTGGTAACTTAGTTGTACGACTGATACACTGGTAACTTAGTTGTACGACTGATACACTGGTAACTTAGTTGTACGACTTATACACTGGTAACTTAGTTGTACGACTGATACACTGGTAACTTAGTTGTACGACTGATACACTGGTAACTTAGTTGTACGACTTATACACTGGTAACTTAGTTGTACGACTGATACACTGGTAACTTAGTTGTACGACTGATACACTGGTAACTTAGTTGTACGACTTATACACTGGTAACTTAGTTGTACGACTGATACACTGGTAACTTAGTTGTACGACTGATACACTGGTAACTTAGTTGTACGACTTATACACTGGTAACCTAGTAGTACGACTGATACACTGGTAACTTAATTGTACGACTGATACACTGGTAACTTAGTTGTACGACTGATACACTGGTAACCTAGTTGTACGACTGATACACTGGTAACCTAGTTGTACGACTGATAAACTGGTAACTTAGTTGTACGACTGATACACTGGTAACCTAGTTGTACGACTGATACACTGGTAACTTAGTAGTACGACTGATACACTGGTAACCTAGTTGTACGACTGATACACTGGTAACTTAGTTGTACGACTTATACACTGGTAACCTAGTAGTACGACTGATACACTGGTAACTTAATTGTACGACTGATACACTGGTAACTTAGTTGTACGACTGATACACTGGTAACTTAGTTGTACGACTGATACACTGGTAACTTAGTTGTACGACTTATACACTGGTAACTTAGTTGTACGACTTATACACTGGTAACCTAGTAGTACGACTGATACACTGGTAACTTAGTTGTACGACTTATACACTGGTAACTTAGTTGTACGACTGATACACTGGTAACTTAGTTGTACGACTGATACACTGGTAACCTAGTTGTACGACTGATACACTGGTAACTTAGTTGTACGACTTATACACTGGTAACCTAGTTGTACGACTGATACACTGGTAACTTAGTTGTACGACTTATACACTGGTAACCTAGTAGTACGACTGATACACTGGTAACCTAGTAGTACGACTTATACACTGGTAACTTAGTTGTACGACTGATACACTGGTAACTTAGTTGTACGACTGATACACTGGTAACTTAGTTGTACGACTTATACACTGGTAACCTAGTAGTACGACTGATACACTGGTAACTTAGTTGTACGACTGATACACTGGTAACTTAGTTGTACGACTGATACACTGGTAACCTAGTAGTACGACTTATACACTGGTAACTTAGTTGTACGACTGATACACTGGTAACTTAGTTGTACGACTGATACACTGGTAACTTAGTTGTACGACTGATACACTGGTAACTTAGTTGTACGACTGATACACTGGTAACTTAGTTGTACGACTTATACACTGGTAACCTAGTAGTACGACTTATACACTGGTAACTTAGTTGTACGACTGATACACTGGTAACTTAGTTGTACGACTGATACACTGGTAACTTAGTTGTACGACTGATACACTGGTAACTTAGTTGTACGACTTATACACTGGTAACCTAGTAGTACGACTTATACACTGGTAACCTAGTAGTACGACTGATACACTGGTAACTTAGTTGTACGAGTTATACACTGGTAACTTAGTTGTACGACTGATACACTGGTAACCTAGTAGTACGACTTATACACTGGTAACCTAGTAGTACGACTGATACACTGGTAACTTAGTTGTACGACTGATACACTGGTAACTTAGTTGTACGACTGATACACTGGTAACCTAGTAGTACGACTTATACACTGGTAACCTAGTTGTACGACTGATACACTGGTAACTTAGTTGTACGACTGATACACTGGTAACCTAGTAGTACGACTGATACACTGGTAACTTAGTTGTACGACTGATACACTGGTAACCTAGTAGTACGACTGATACACTGGTAACTTAGTTGTACGACTGATACACTGGTAACCTAGTAGTACGACTGATACACTGGTAACCTAGTTGTACGACTGATACACTGGTAACTTAGTTGTATGACTGATACACTGGTAACCTAATTGTACGACTGATACACTGGTAACTTAGTTGTACGACTGATACACTGGTAACCTAGTTGTACGACTGATACACTGGTAACCTAGTTGTACGACTGATACACTGGTAACTTAGTTGTACGACTGATACACTGGTAACTTAGTTGTACGACTGATACACTGGTAACCTAGTTGTACGACTGATACACTGGTAACCTAGTTGTACGACTGATACACTGGTAACTTAGTTGTACGACTGATACACTGGTAACCTAGTAGTACGACTGATACACTGGTAACTTAGTTGTACGACTGATACACTGGTAACTTAGTTGTACGACTGATACACTGGTAACTTAGTTGTACGACTGATACACTGGTAACCTAGTTGTACGACTGATACACTGGTAACTTAGTTGTACGACTGATACACTGGTAACTTAATTGTACGACTGATACACTGGTAACCTAGTTGTACGACTGATACACTGGTAACCTAGTTGTACGACTGATACACTGGTAACTTAGTTGTATGACTGATACACTGGTAACTTAGTTGTACGACTGATACACTGGTAACTTAGTTGTACGACTGATACACTGGTAACTTTATTGTACGACTGATACACTGGTAACCTAGTTGTACGACTGATACACTGGTAACCTAGTTGTACGACTGATACACTGGTAACCTAGTTGTACGACTGATACACTGGTAACCTAGTTGTACGACCGATACACTGGTAACCTAGTTGTACGACTGATACACTGGTAACTTAGTTGTACGACTGATACACTGGTAACCTAGTTGTACGACTGATACACTGGTAACTTAGTTGTACGACTGATACACTGGTAACTTAGTAGTACGACTGATACACTGGTAACCTAGTAGTACGACTGATACACTGGTAACTTAGTTGTACGACTGATACACTGGTAACTTAGTTGTACGACTGATACACTGGTAACTTAGTTGTACGACTGATACACTGGTAACTTAGTTGTACGACTGATACACTGGTAACCTAGTTGTACGACTGATACACTGGTAACCTAGTTGTACGACTGATACACTGGTAACTTAGTTGTACGACTGATACACTGGTAACCTAGTTGTACGACTGATACACTGGTAACCTAGTTGTACGACTGATACACTGGTAACTTAGTTGTACGACTGATACACTGGTAACCTAGTTGTACGACTGATACACTGGTAACTTAGTTGTACGACTGATACACTGGTAACTTAGTAGTACGACTGATACACTGGTAACCTAGTTGTACGACTGATACACTGGTAACTTAGTTGTACGACTGATACACTGGTAACCTAGTTGTACGACTGATACACTGGTAACTTAGTTGTACGACTGATACACTGGTAACCTAGTAGTACGACTGATACAATGGTAACCTAGTAGTACGACTGATACACTGGTAACTTAGTTGTATGACTGATACACTGGTAACCTAGTAGTACGACTGATACACTGGTAACTTAGTAGTACGACTGATACACTGGTAACCTAGTTGTACGACTGATACACTGGTAACTTAGTTGTACGACTGATACACTGGTAACCTAGTTGTACGACTGATACACTGGTAACTTAGTTGTACGACTGATACACTGGTAACCTAGTTGTACGACTGATACACTGGTAACTTAGTTGTACGACTGATACACTGGTAACTTAGTTGTACGACTGATACACTGGTAACTTAGTAGTACGACTGATACACTGGTAACCTAGTAGTACGACTGATACACTGGTAACCTAGTTGTACGACTAATACACTGGTAACTTAGTTGTACGACTGATACACTGGTAACCTAGTTGTACGACTGATACACTGGTAACTTAGTAGTACGACTGATACACTGGTAACTTAGTTGTACGACTGATACATTGGTAACTTAGTTGTACGACTGATACACTGGTAACCTAGTAGTACGACTGATACACTGGTAACCTAGTAGTACGACTGATACACTGGTAACCTAGTTGTACGACTGATACACTGGTAACCTAGTAGTACGACTGATACACTGGTAACTTAGTTGTACGACTGATACACTGGTAACCTAGTAGTACGACTGATACACTGGTAACCTAGTAGTACGACTGATACACTGGTAACCTAGTTGTACGACTGATACACTGGTAACCTAGTAGTACGACTGATACACTGGTAACTTAATTGTACGACTGATACACTGGTAACCTAGTTGTACGACTGATACACTGGTAACTTAGTTGTACGACTGATACACTGGTAACTTAGTTGTACGACTGATACACTAGAAACCTAGTTGTACGACTGATACACTGGTAACTTAGTTGTACGACTGATACACTGGTAACTTAGTTGTACGACTGATACACTGGTAACTTAGTTGTACGACTGATACACTGGTAACTTAGTTGTACGACTGATACACTGGTAACCTAGTTGTACGACTGATACACTGGTAACTTAGTTGTACGACTGATACACTGGTAACTTAGTTGTACGACTGATACACTGGTAACCTAGTAGTACGACTGATACACTGGTAACCTAGTTGTACGACTGATACACTGGTAACCTAGTTGTACGACTGATACACTGGTAACCTAGTAGTACGACTGATACACTGGTAACTTAGTTGTACGACTGATACACTGGTAACCTAGTAGTACGACTGATACACTGGTAACTTAGTTGTATGACTGATACACTGGTAACCTAGTAGTACGACTGATACACTGGTAACCTAGTAGTACGACTGATACACTGGTAACCTAGTTGTACGTCTGATACACTGGTAACCTAGTTGTACGACTGATACACTGGTAACCTAGTTGTACGACTGATACACTGGTAACTTAGTTGTACGACTGATACACTGGTAACCTAGTAGTACGACTGATACACTGGTAACCTAGTTGTACGACTGATACACTGGTAACCTAGTTGTACGACTGATACACTGGTAACCTAGTTGTACGACTGATACACTGGTAACTTAGTTGTACGACTGATACACTGGTAACCTACTTGTACGACTGATACACTGGTAACCTAGTAGTACGACTGATACACTGGTAACCTACTTGTACGACTGATACACTGGTAACCTAGTAGTACGACTGATACACTGGTAACTTAGTTGTACGACTGATACACTGGTAACTTAGTTGTACGACTGATACACTGGTAACCTAGTTGTACGACTGATACACTGGTAACTTAGTTGTACGACTGATACACTGGTAACTTAGTTGTACGACTGATACACTGGTAACTTAGTTGTACGACTGATACACTGGTAACCTAGTTGTACGACTGATACACTGGTAACTTAGTTGTACGACTGATACACTGGTAACTTAGTTGTACGACTGATACACTGGTAACTTAGTTGTACGACTGATACACTGGTAACCTAGTTGTACGACTGATACACTGGTAACTTATTTGTACGACTGATACACTGGTAACCTAGTAGTACGACTGATACACTGGTAACCTACTTGTACGACTGATACACTGGTAACCTAGTAGTACGACTGATACACTGGTAACTTAGTTGTACGACTGATACACTGGTAACTTAGTTGTACGACTGATACACTGGTAACTTAGTTGTACGACTGATACACTGGTAACTTAGTTGTACGACTGATACACTGGTAACCTAGTTGTACGACTGATACACTGGTAACCTAGTAGTACGACTGATACACTGGTAACCTAGTAGTACGACTGATACACTGGTAACCTAGTTGTACGACTGATACACTGGTAACTTAGTTGTACGACTGATACACTGGTAACTTAGTTGTACGACTGATACACTGGTAACCTAGTTGTACGACTGATACACTGGTAACCTAGTAGTACGACTGATACACTGGTAACTTAGTTGTACGACTGATACACTGGTAACCTAGTAGTACGACTGATACACTGGTAACCTAGTTGTACGACTGATACACTGGTAACCTAGTAGTACGACTGATACACTGGTAACCTAGTTGTACGACTGATACACTGGTAACCTAGTAGTACGACTGATACACTGGTAACCTAATTGTACGACTGATACACTAGAAACCTAGTAGTACGACTGATACACTGGTAACCTAGTTGTACGACTGATACACTGGTAACCTAGTAGTACGACTGATACACTGGTAACTTAGTTGTACGACTGATACACTGGTAACCTAGTTGTACGACTGATACACTGGTAACCTAGTTGTACGACTGATACACTGGTAACTTAGTTGTACGACTGATACACTGGTAACCTAGTTGTACGACTGATACACTGGTAACTTAGTTGTACGACTGATACACTGGTAACTTAGTTGTACGACTGATACACTGGTAACCTAGTTGTACGACTGATACACTGGTAATCTAGTTGTACGACTGATACACTGGTAACTTAGTTGTACGACTGATACACTGGTAACCTAGTTGTACGACTGATACACTGGTAACTTAGTTGTACGACTGATACACTGGTAACCTAGTTGTACGACTGATACACTGGTAACTTAGTTGTACGACTGATACACTGGTAACTTAGTTGTACGACTGATACACTGGTAACCTAGTTGTACGACTGATACACTGGTAACTTAGTTGTACGACTGATACACTGGTAACCTAGTTGTACGACTGATACACTGGTAACCTAGTTGTACGACTGATACACTGGTAACCTAGTTGTACGACTGATACACTGGTAACTTAGTTGTACGACCGATACACTGGTAACCTAGTTGTACGACTGATACACTGGTAACTTAGTTGTACGACTGATACACTGGTAACTTAGTTGTACGACTGATACACTGGTAACCTAATTGTACGACTGATACACTGGTAACTTAGTTGTACGACTGATACACTGGTAACCTACTTGTACGACGGATACACTGGTAACCTAGTTGTACGACTGATACACTGGTAACTTAGTTGTACGACTGATACACTGGTAACTTAGTTGTACGACTGATACACTGGTAGGATTGACTCTGAACGTAACATAAAATCTTATCTAAAAATAAACCAATAGAAACCCGTGAAGTCATTTATTTAGGTTGGTGAACAAAAAAAATATACAAGAAATACAAAGAATTGGAATTTAAAAAAATGAGTCCACAAAATCGAATGAAATAAGTTCCTCAAAAAATCTGGGCAGATAGAAGATAGATATGAAATTGTTTCAATGCTGTCATAATTATCTTCCCATCTCACAAGAATTACAACCTGGACTCGATATAAAGAACTCTTTGGATGTGAATTTAGATTCATCAAGATGTGTAGCTAATGGCTAGACATTTGTGCTCCACTTATTGGACAAAAGAATTGATAGGTTCCAGTTTGGATCCGAACTTATTCTTTCTATTTTAAACATGACTAGAGAGTTAGAAGCAGCTGGTGGTTTGTTTCAAAGAGAATTGTTTGTGGAAGGGAAAAAACAGCAATGCACTCATCATAAACGAAAACAGAGAGACAGCTAAAAATAGAAAAAAAAAGACAAAAAAAGATGGAGACATATTTTTGATGGGGATGGTTGGGTGGGGGTGGGGGGGTGGGGAGGTAATGACTAGAGAAAGGGAAACATTTTTTTTTAAAGATTAAAGAAACAGTGAATTAAAGAATCCAGGTAAATGAAAAAGAAAGAGAAAAAAGTGAAAGAAAAAAGATGGAGAGAGAGAAGGAGAGAGAGAAAGAGAGAGAGAAAGAGAGAAAGAGAGAGAAAAGAGAGAGAGAAAGAGAGAAAGAGAGATAGAGAAATGAGAGAGAGAGAAAGAGAGAGAGAAAGAGAGAGAGAGAGAGAGAGAAAGAAAGAGAAAAGAGAGAGAGAAAGAGAGAGAGAATGAGAGAGAAAAGAGAGAGAGAAAGAGAGAGAGAGAAAGAGAGATAGAGAAAAGAGAGAGAGAGAGAGAAAGAGAGAGAAGAGATAGAGAAAGAGAGAGAGAGAGAAAGAGAGAGAGAGAGAAAGAGAGAGAGAGTGAAAGAGAGAGAAAAGAGAGAGAGAAAATAGAGAGAGAAAAGTAAGAGAGAGAGAAAAGAGAGAGAAAGAGAGAGAGAAAAAGAGAGAGAAAGAGAGAGAGAAAGAGAGAGAGAGAAAGAAAGAGAGAAAAGAGAGAGAGAAAGAGAGAGCCGATGGAAGATCAATTACTTATTTCCATAAAAATTCAAAAATAATTTTTATCGCGTTTATTTTGAATGGTTTCCCAAACTATTTCGAGAACAACTAATTTCAGTTGGCCAAATCGTCTGTTTCAATTAAGACAGACTTCATCCCGTCGTGCCAGCGCCACTTGAACTTGTCTCTTTTGGCAATGTTTTATGGCTAAGTTCAGGAACAGACACCAAACACAATACTCATCTCAATTGCTCGATCATACATGACAGCAGTACATTTGCTGTCTGTTGCAATGAAAAACAAGAGACGATAACTTTTGTTTTTTTTTTCTGAAGGGTGGAGCTACATCTCGTAGTATCTTATTCTAACTAGTATCTTGTATTCTACGCATCTACACACACACACACACACTGTCGTATTTCCAAGGCCTATCCTACTACTTCTACTTTGTACTATTCATTTCAGGATCTTTAGGGCGCCTCTGAGTTCACCTGACATTAGCTTGGGAAAGAAAAGGCGGTTGGTCGTTACGCTGGGCACAGGACATTCTCGTTAAACGTAGGCCACAGATACAGATGGCCTTTACATCATCTGCCCTATAGATCGCAGGGGGGAACTTTACTACTACTATGTTTGTTATAAAGCGTTGTAAACAAACATAATGTAGGCTCAAAATGTCAAGTTAATATAACAGACGAAGAGAAACAAAATGAAAACCTTCAAATTTATCAAATACGTTTTTGAACAGATCGAGTATTCTTATAGTCTTCTACCTCACTGCCATCATTAGCGAGAATATCATAACAATTCCAGATTTGATTTATCTCTACATGTGTATAAACTTAGCTACTGCCTTCCCCTTTCCCGTTTATTTTACAAGCAGTTCTCCCACCCATACCCACCCTCTACTTTAAAAACCCATGCAGACGCGAGTCACAGTGTGCTTCCAGTTTTGGGGCCAAAATTTCCACTTGAAATAAAGCAGCGAGAAAACTTAGACAAAACCCAGCATGCAGCCCTTGTGCACGTCACAATATCCAATTGTAGTGGTGCCAGTGCCGGCGCATGGCATGTTGATTCCTAATCTAATGCATTCTTCTACTAAACAGACTTCTTCATAATAAGAATAGTCTCTGCTCAAAGCTTGATTCTATGTATAGTGCAGTCCCGCACGGCTAGTATGTCTGCACTTTTGCATCGTCTTCAGCAGTCAACCAAAATGCTAGAAAAATAAATTTAAGTATATACATAGTTATGTGTAGGCTAGTTTACCAATATTTCTCAGAAGTAGTGTTTTTTTTTTTTTTTTTATAACGATTGGTGCACGTGATTAAGCATTTATAAGTGAAATAAACAGACATCAAATTACTAGTTACGAGTAAGCGAACTGTCAATCATAGTAGTTTCTATTATGGCAGAGACACATTGTGTTCATGGAGACTCTAATGCTGCAGCGTACAAATCTGTGTACAGAATTTATTTCCTGCTAATTAACAGCAATTAGGATTTTAAAGGGGAGTGAAATCATATAAAAAGTTCATTGTGCTCCAGTGGCGTCACTATGTGGTGGTTGCTTTAAAATGATATAGAAAATAGATCTAGACCAGCATCAGTAAATCTGTGTGATTAGAACTATTTCTACCTATTGTTTTTTGTTTCACGCTATTTCTGACTGGGCTATGATCCTGTCACACGCTATTTCTGACTGGGCTATGATCCTGTCACTTAACTGGACCAGTTGGCAAAATGGGGAAAGGGATATCTGTGTCAGTTTGACCGTCATTGCTTTTTAAAAGCATTTCCAAAATTCTAACTCATGGCTCAAGCCTCATCAAGCCGACATACTAACCTCTCTGCTATGAATATAGAAGATTGTATAGTTATTTATTGTTTGTTTCAAACTTACTTTAAAGCGGCGACCTATAAAGGGGACTAATTCAGCTTATACTAACACTTCAGTCAAGTACTATTTCTTTAACCTTGTTCGAGATACCAAACAAAATAATTAAATACCAATGGTTAATTAACTAATTTTAATATTTGTATTGATTCTTGAGTTGTCGGGTAAAGGAAATAGTTGTGCAAAATTTCAGCTTAATCCGAGATTGGGTGTCGGAGAAATAACGTGTACAAACTTTTGACCAGACACTCAGACAGACAGACACACAGACAGAAAGAGAAGAGTTATTTGATATAAGCTTTGTAAAAAAAAAAGAAGATGCAGACAGAGAAAGCGGGCCTATCATAGAAAGCGATTCTAGCCTAGGCAAAAGACAGAGTGGAAGGAAGAAAGGCGGCCGACAGATCACGTGTGGCGCCCCATCGGTTAAATAGACTAAGGGATAGGTGAAGAAAACTAACGAGAGGATTGCATCTCTAGATCTCTACAAGCAATGTCGTCAAACATTGACCCCCTCCCCTCTAGATCTCTACAAGCAATGTCGTCAAACATTGACCCCCTCCCCTCTAGATCTCTACAAGCAATGTCGTCAAACATTGACCCTCTCCCCTCTAGATCTCTACAAGCAATGTCGTCAAACATTGACCCCCTCCCCTCTAGATCTCTACAAGCAATGTCGTCAAACATTGACCCCTCCCCTCTAGATCTCTACAAGCAATGTCGTCAAACATTGACCCCTCCCCTCGTGACATAAGACAAAAAAATATTCTCTGAATTTAAAAAAATGTTCATTTTTATAAGACTCTTGAACTCAGCCTATCTTATCTTATTTTATATAATATAGACGTTACTTAAAAAAAGATGATTACGTCCTACGCGTCATGCATTTAGTCATGCATATTAACCAATGACCTAAATTCTGCCAAGTCACAGGTTTTCCCGGCTAGCTCAAGCAATCCATTCCATGCTCTAATCTAATAGCACTAGGGAAGAAAGAGCATTTGTACAAATTTGTCCTAGCATATGGAACGAGGAATGTGCCTTTCTGAGTATTGTATTAGATATTGTTTTTATATTTAAAGATTATGGTTTAGTGTTTTATGTATAATTGCTACTTTACTTTTGAGTCTTCTATCCTGAAGGCTTTCTAAATTTAATGATTTTACTAAAGGTGTTATTCAAGTCAAATGTGAATATTCGTTTGTTATGAATCTCACTGCTCTATTTTGTGTCTGTTCCAGTTTCTTAATGTTTTCTTGAGTTGAGGGGTCCCAAACAGAGGATGCATATTCTACTATTGGCCTAACCAAGGTTAAATAACATTTTAGTTTTATGTTCTTATTTGATTTATAGAAATTTCTTTTAATAAACCCTCATGCTTTGTTTGATTTTTTGAGAGTTTAATCAATATGGTGATTCCATGACAGTTTTTCATTTATCATAACACCTAGGTATTTTGCGTTTTTAGTCTGTGTTACTGGTTTACCATGAATAAGATAAGTGGAATTAATTTTTTTTTTGTTTTTTTTTGGTTACTCGTGTTAATAACTGACATTTTTGTGGGTGGAAAGACATGCTCCTATTTGATTCCCATTTCTGTAATTCATCTAATTCTCTTTGTAAAATGTCTGTATCTTGTGTTGTTTTTATTGTTCTATATATTATGCAATCGTCTGCATATAATCTGACTTTTGTTCCTAAACTAATGCACTTTGGTAAATCATTTATGTAAATTAAAAATAGTAGTGGACCTAAGACTGTTCCTTGAGGTACACCTGAGTTTACTGTTATTGGTGTTGAGTTAGAGCTAGAGTAGCAGTGAATCCTCCAACAAGATGGACGAATTGTACTGACATATTAAACATGACTGCAAAAAAAACTTGAATAAAAACGAATTATTGGCGCGGAGATATTTTCTACTGCTCTCATCGCGCCTGACAACGGGGACACTACAAACTAACGTGTGCGGGCGATGTTAATAAAGAGAGAAATGGGAGGAAAAAGAATGACGTAAATTAGTGATGTCGCGACATCCAGGGGGGTACACAGAGGAGTACACAGAGGAAGGGTTCACGAAAGTCGTAATGGGTTAAAACCGCCCAAGTTTGGAAAGACTAAGAAAAAGACAGAAAGACATATAAAAAGACATATGGAGAGGTAGTTAGTGAGACATACATACATAAAAATTTACAAAGACATATGAGAGATACATATACATAAAAATGTAAAAAGACATATGGGAGATATATACATACATAAAAATTTACAAAGACATATGGGAGATACATATACATAAAAATGTAAAAAGACATATGGGAGATATATACATACATAAAAATTTACAAAGACATATGAGAGATATATACATACATAAAAATTTAAAAAGACATATGGGAGATATATACATACATAAAAATTTACAAAGACATATGAGAGATATATACATACATAAAAATTTAAAAAGACATATGGGAGATATATACATACAATAAAATTTAAAAAGACATATGAGAGATATATACATACATATAAATTTACAAAGACATATGAGAGATACATACATATAAATTTACAAAGACATATGAGAGATACATACATAAAAATTTACAAAGACATATGAGAGATACATACATAAAAATTTAAAAAGACATATGAGAGATATATACATACATAAAAATTTAAAAAGACATATGAGAGATACATATACATAAAAATTTAAAAAGACATATGGGAGATATATACATACATATAAATTTACAAAGACATATGAGAGATACATACATAAAAATTTACAAAGACATATGAGAGAGACATACATAGAGGAAAAGTGACATGAAGAAGGATGTTAAGACACATGAGCCAATAGAACTTGATTATCAGCTGGGCTACAAGGAGAATGTTAAGACACATGAACCAATAGAACTTGACTATCAGCTTGGCTACAAGGAAGATGTTAAGACACATGAACTAATAGAACTTGACTATCAGCTTGGCTACAAGAAGGATGTTAAGACACATGAGCCAATAGAACTTGACTATCAGCTGGGCTACAAGAAGGATGTTAAAACACATGAGCCAATAGAACTTAATTATCAGCTGGGTTACAAGGAGGATGTTAAGACACATGAGCCAGTAGAAATTGACTATCAGCTGGGCTACAAGAAGGATGTTAAGATACATGAACTAATAGAACTTGACTATCAGCTTTGCTACAAGAAGGATGTTAAGACACATGAACCAATAGAACTTGACTATCGGCTTGGCTACAAGAAGGATGTTAAGACACATGAGCCAATAGAACTTGACTATCAGCTTTGCTACAAGAAGGATGTTAAGACACATGAACCAATATAACTTGACTATCGGCTGGGCTACAAGAAGGATGTTAAGACACATGAACCAATAGAACTTGACTATCAGCTGGGCTACAAGAAGGATGTTAAGACACATGAACCAATATAACTTGACTATCAGTTGGGCTACAAGAAGGATGTTAAGACACATGAACTAATAGAACTTGACTATCAGCTGGGCTACAAGAAGATAAGAGGCCTTAGAAAACTGTTCTCTGTGTTAGAAGAAGGTTGAAAATTATCCGGGAAGTCAAATAGGAGAATTAACTCTATCCCCCTTCTGCTTTCTTTGAGGGAGTCCCATTTCTTCTTTCCAAACGTTACTTTAACTCTAAAACTCTAAAACTATGTACCTCCCAATCTTCATGTTAACTATCATTGCTCCCCCCCCCCACCACCAATTACCAACTAAAAGTCGTTTCTTTCCATTCAGATTAAATCCATTTAGTTCACACATTTCCAGGAATGTCCACAAGATTCTCAGCTTTCAGTCCGCTACTCGCGAACAATTGTGCCGCGAACTTTGAGAGTAACAGAGGTGCCCCCTGTGTACCTGGCGACTAGCCTGTAGTATATTATTAGACGCAACACCTTCTGCGGACAGACGTAGTAAGCTATCCAATGATCTGAAGTAGATCTATCAGTTGGTGAGGGGAAACAGGTTTTGTTTGTTTCGTCACATTTGGGGAAATCTTTTTTTTCTTTTCAAAAGCACACTTCCTACTTTTTATCAAATTTCCTGTCATCACTATTACATTCAAGATGGCTACAATTTTGATAAGACGAAAAAAAAAATGTTTAAATAGTAAAGGAGGCGTTTTGACTGAGCTGTAAGGCTCTTGGCTTTCGAACCGAGCGACTTTGGGCTCGAATCCCGCTGAAGGCTGGAAATTTGACTTTCGGGTACATGACATTAGATGGAAAAGTTATAGTTGTCGGGCGTTGTGCTGTCCACATGAAACTCTCGTTATTATCATCTAAATCCATGGAGCTAAAGGTCTGAAAGGTGGAACTTTATATTTTTCCAATAGTAAAATAGCTCATAATTTTTACTTCCAAAAAAAAATTAAAAAAAATAAAAACCATAAATTTCTACATTTTGACATCCAATACTTAGAGGGGACTAGCCTCTAGTAGTTTTGTATGATCTGTCGCTCGGTCCGCCCGTCAGTCCAGTTTAGGTCGCAAAAGCTAGAAAGAGTAATAAAAAGGCGAAATCATGATTTTAGATCTTTCAAGGTTCTCATGCAACAGTTCTTTGAACTTTTCTGAAATCTAAAAGTTTAATTTTTAGAATTAACTATGTAAGCAATTTTACCATTAAACTTTTTTTTACAACTATTCAGTAATAATAGAAAAAATACGGATAATAGTAAAAAGGGAATGGATCCTCCATATATACATTCTAAGTATTCATTTTAACGGTTTCGTTAGTTTCCAAAACACTATGTTCTAGATATGTCGTGTGTATTGTACCTATTATTTTCTGTTATACAATCTACTTACTTTTAAATAATGTGTTTATTTTTTGGTTTCAAAGAAAAAGAATGTATTTAGTATGTATAGAGGTATATATTTTAAAACAGCGTTCAATAAGCAGTAGTTTGTACTAGACACGTAGAGCCCTGTACAGTATGTGTAAATTAACTAAAGGGAAATGTTTCTTTCTTGAGGCCCTGAATACGAGAATGACCCTTTAGAAAATCATAAATTAGCTAATCATTCCATAACAACAGTTAGGCCAGGTTCACAATGAACCATATCTATAGAATGTTCAGTTCATTGAATACGGTACATATGAATATTAACAATGTAATAATAATAACATCAATAGATCTACGTATAGCAAGTTGAAAGGTTGTCCATTACATGAAATAAATCAAAATTGTTAATCGATTAGTGAATTAATTATCGGTGATTAATTATTTTGTGATTAATTATTTCATGATATCTAAATAAGGGGAATAAATGCTACTTAATGAGAGATGTGGATGTACATATGGATTTAATTCCCTTATTACGCTTTGACACGTTTTTTTTCTCCCACTTCCCATACTCTCATCGAGATGAAATGTTTGCACAATTAGAGATGGTCGATGACAAGACATGAATCAATCCAGTCGGCATAACAATACAAAATGGCGACACTTTTGATACTTAGATATTTTGTAGTTCATTGCCTCTGATATTCTTGCTGAAAATACTGAAACCTGAATACATGCCACTTCGGGGAGGGGGGCCGATTCTGAGTTTGTGTTTCCACACAAACTATTTTAAATCTTATTTTTAATTTAATTAAATTCAATCTACGTTTTCTGCTTTTCTCTCTTAAGTCCTAATTTTTCTGGACAATAAATTCATAATCGGCCTATGCCGTTATGCAGGTCAGTGCGTTTCTTGCGCGGTTTCTAAGTTTGACCTTATGTCTTCTAGCCAATAAGAAAACTGTCCAGATCTCCGAGTTGTCAACATTAACACCTTTTATAGTAACAGGTTTGCTGTCCTTTTGAAATGATGTCATGACATTATGTTATCAAGACATGATAGTGTTAAGAAATGATGTTGAGAATGATGTCATAGTTTGAAATGATTTGCATACTCTCTGAATTAAGCCCTAGCTTTGCTACCTTTGAATTAAACCCTAACTATGCTACCTTTGAATTAAACCCTAAATATGCTACCTTTGAAAAAAGCCCTAGCTATGCTAACTTTGAATTAAACCCTTACTATGCTGCCTTTGAATGTAGAGCTAGTTATGCTGCTTTTGAATTAAGCCCTAGCTATGCTACCTTTGAATTAAGCCCTGGCTAAGCTACCTTTGAATTAAGCCCTAGCTATGCTACCTTTGAATTAAACCCTAGCTAAGCTACCTTTGAATTAAGCCCTAGCTATGCTACCTTTGAATTAAACCCTAGCTGAGCTACCTTTGAATTAAGCCCTAGCAAAGCTACCTTTGAATTAAGCCCTAGCTATGCTACCTTTGAATTAAACCCTAGCTATGCTACCTTTGAATTAAACCCTAGCTAAGCTACCTTTGAATTAAGCCCTAGCTATGCTACCTTTGAATTAAGCCCTAGCTATGCCACTGGCGGATCCAGAACTTTGGAGTGGGGGGGGCGATTTTTTTCCAAACCCTAACCCTAACGCCCAGTAAACCCTAACCCTATGCATAAACGTGCGTACAGCATGTATATATATATATATATATATATATATATATATATATATATATATATATATATATATATATAACGCCAAAAGCGTTTTCTTGCATTTCTCACCGCAGAAACGCATTCTCCTGACATCTACAGCTTATTATTCGTCAGTGAGGTTCGGGGCGAAGCCTCCACGCTAAAAGCGTTTTCTGGCATTCTTCACTGCAGTAACGCATTCTCCTGACCTACAGCTCATTATTCATTCTATTATAAAGTGCCTTTTGAATAATGAGAAAAATATTCTAATATGAATTTATAGTCCCTTAATACATTGCAAAGATAAGATACCCCACATATTTAGATTAAGGTTTTGAAGATCGCAACCGAAAAAAAAAATTCGATTAATAATTTTCAATAAAATTCTAGCATAAATTGTGAGTTATAGTCCTAAATTTATTTAACTAGAAAAATATGAGATAGAGTAAAGGTTGGAAAAAGTCGACTAGGAAAAGATTATCTGGCTTTTGAACTCATCTCAACCGTGACTGTTATATTGAAAATTTTCGTTTGAATTATAACTTTTCCAAAGCAAAGTCTTTCTTAAAATAGTTATGATAAATTCATGTCAAATTACACAAACTCTGTCTGGAAAGGGGAAGGGCGGTAAAATGAAAACGAATAATTCTCGCTCCTTTTTATAATTTCTGCTATTGATTGCATTTTGCATTAAAGAATAGGGGTTGGGCGACTCGATATAAGAATTTACTTTATAGCATATATAAATTATATTAGTGACAGATTTTTGTAATTTTGTAATTTCTTACTATTGTTATGACTTTGCCATGCGCACCGCCATCCAAGATAGTGCAGAAAGAAGGTGCGCACTATCAGTGACCAGACAAATCGGATGTTGACATAAGAGACTAACGATTTCCGCCCAAGGAGAGAGCCAATATGGAGATGCTGTGCTCAAGGCAGATGTCCTTTGTGTTTGTCATGTCTCCGTGTAAATAAACGTCTATGTCCTCGTTGAGTTGCCTCACTTAAGTTATTACACTATAATACAAAAAGAAAAAGTATTGATTTGTCCGATGGGGGGAAGGGGATTGCATGTATCGCACTTCCACCTGTTTATATTATATAGATATTCGACTAATTTTGTTCACATACTATGATTTCTCCATAAAAGTAGGACCGCCCCCCCCCCCACTCAAAGGGTTTAGATGGGAAGGGCGGTGGAGGTATTCGCTCTTCCCTTTCCAATCGGCCAACAGGTGAACGAAATTATATAAAGACCGGTTAAAATACCAATAACAAGTTTTAATCATATAGATATTTAATTGATTCTGTTAGCTAGCTGTGATTTCTACAGATAAATAGGACCGCCCCCCCCACTCGAAAGTTGATGGTTGGGGGGGGGGCGGATTGATGCCATCGCCCCCTCCCGACCCTACCAAATCGGCCAAAATACTAGAAAGGGGGGGGCGAAATAATCTAAGAATAGGTTGAAATATAAATAATTAGTATATATTATTAACATAAGTAATAAATTCGCATACAAATTGTGTGAATTCTATACTATAATTCGTCCGGCCCCCCCTTCGGGGGGGGGGGGTTGGCCGAGTGGGGGGGGCGATCGCCCCTACCGCCCCCCCCCCTGGATCCGCCAGTGAGCTATGCTACCTTTGAATTAAACCCTAGCAAAGCCCTGGCCGTGAATTAAGTCATTACCACTCCGCGCTATCTATTTTCGTCAAAGCAAACATTTTGTTTAGATTCTACATCAGTCGAAAAACTCTCACCAGTCGACTAGCTCAAATCAGTCGACTAACTTAGTGTATGTCTCTTTTAGCTAAGTCTACACAAGATATTTATTTATTTATGTTTTGTTTTGTTTTTGTGTGTGCGTTTCCCTGTGCGTGAGTACCAGGTGTTTCTACCTCGTGCTGTTTGCAGACCAGGTCTTGTGGATTGAACAGTTGTCTTGGGTGGAAAAACAAAAATTGCAATCTATCTTCAAGAAGTGGTAAGGGAGAAAACTGTTGCATGTTATGTCTTCATAACTGTACATGCCAGAGTTATTTGCCCATAATATTTATTATGTCAAATTCTCGTTTAGTAAAACTAAAACTCATGCAAGAAAACTGAAACAAAGAAATGTCATTTTTTCAAAGCTTATATCAACTCTGTCTGTTTGTCTGTCTGTCTGGTAAAAAGTTTGTACACGTTATTTCTCAGACACCCAATCTCGGATCAAGATGAAATGTTCTATTAATGTACATTAAAACAAGTAAAGTCCTTATTTCTAATAAACACAAAAATTCTGTCATGTTTTAGTATATAGTATTCGTTTTTTGCCTGTACATCTAAACAAACTTATACTTTTTCTTGTGTGTACATCAAAACAGACTTACACTTTTTGTGTGTGTGTTTACATCAAAACTGACTTACACTTTTCTTGTGTCTACATTAAAACAGACTTACACTTTTCTTGTGTGTACATTAAAACAGACTTACACTTTTCTTGTGTTTACACTAAAACAGACTTACACTTTTCTTGTGTGTACATCTAAACAAACTTACACATTTCTTGAGTGTATATGTAAACAAACTTACACTTTTCTTGAGTGTACATCTAAACAAACTTACACATTTCTTGAGTGTACATTAAAACAGACTTACACTTTTCTTGAGTGTACATTAAAACAGACTTACACTTTACTTGTGTGTACATCTAAACAAGCATCCTCTAAAATTATCCGCTACATAAAAAGAAGTGCAATTCAATAAATGTTTTAAATATCTTCTTGCAATGTTAAGTAGCGACCAGGAGAAATCTACCTGAACAACTATCGCCTATAATTTTAAACCAGGTCACGTGTTTGTATTCCAGCTCCAGGTCTCCTAGTGATGTACTCAGTTGGTGTTATTCCAGGACTTTTCTTACCCCTTAGTCCTACTGGCAGACCTGATGCCAGTGTTGATCTGATCCGTTGTTCTAAGGGCAGAAAAAGGCTTATCTTGACCTAATCTGTCAGGTTCACATTCTGTGATCTGTGACGATGGACTCCAGTGGCAACCAAACGTATAGACTATAGATGTATTATCTCATAGAGATTGACAGCAGCTTCTTAGCTTTTTATTTGGTTATTACATCGTTCAAGAAAGTTATCGAAAACCTTTCAACAACAATAAAATAGGTCGAATAAAAACTGTTTTTTTATGAAGATTTTTTCTTAGCATTCTTTTTATTTCTAGTAGTGCTTCATTATATCAAGGAAGTATTTCCAGTAAGCTTTACACAGCCAAGTTCTTCAATTAACATCCCATTTAATGGTTTCTTAATAAGACTGGCTAAATCTTCATGTACATCTATTTATTTAGTCAACCCTCTACTGAATACAATAAAACATTGGAGTCGAGTGCGGGAATTTCCGCAAAGTGTTTAAAATAAAAAGACATACGATAGTTATTGTTTCCCAAGTACAATCGTAAACTGATCAAGTTCTAAGAAAATCGTTAGATCCGTGTTGGACATACTGGTCCAGTCTCCACTCAATGTACGTATTGAACCTAAGATTTGTTTGCAAGCTAAGAGTGGGAATTGCTGTCTTAGGTCTATGATTAATCGTGTTCATTGTTTCGTTACTACTGGCCATTATTTTAATAAATAATTATTAATTTGTATTTAAAGTAACTTAGAAGTTAGAAATATTTAGATTATTGTCAAATAAAATGTTGTTAATGAATTTGCTTTAAATATTTTATAGCAGGTCTATTTATTGTTCCCCGCTGTGTGTCCCGAGTTAATATATCTGAAGATGTCTACTTTTTCCAGACTGCCAATAATAATAATCTGTTCAGATGCTTCCTGGCCAGTGATTAACTTTACAAACGCTCAAAGCTAATACCCCCCCCCAGCCCAATACAAAGGTGTAGATTAAAGACAGGTATTGTAATTAACTAAAATGAGTACTTGAGACTAGGCCTCGACTGGGATGTGGAGACTGGTACATTGCTGGTGTCAGAAGTAATGTTTCTTCTAGGGCCCGTGACCCTTGCGAACATCTATCAATATTCTTTCAGTACTCACGCTCAAAAAAGTTTTGTTTCCAGAAACTCACTCCAGTGAGAAGATTTTAAAAAGTCAAAAATAAGTTTTACTCACTTTAGCGACGACAAATTGTTCATAAGTCTAGATTTAAAAATTTGGGGCGAAGAACTTGCAGAGTAGTTTCTCCCTTTCTAAACTCCCCTTCCTCTGTTCTCATGGACCGGCCTTATGTGTCTTCTTTGATATGTTTGTCTTTTAATTTTAAATTTCAGTTTATTTTACCACTTCAAAACGTGGCAACAGCTGCATTAATCGAGTATTAAATTTAGGTTCATAAGTTTCTGTTCATTAAAGCTTCACCACATTTTTGATGTTGATAACTTACTAACATGGTATTTGTAGCATACGATGTTACTAACAGGGTATTTGTAGCATACGATGTCACTAACATGGTATTTGTAGCATACGATGTCACTAACAGGGTATTTGTAGCATACGATGTCACTAACATGGTATTTGTAGCATACGATGTCACTAACATGGTATTTATAGCATACGATGTCACTAAAATGGTATTTGTAGCATACGATGTCACTAACATGGTATTTGTAGCATACGATGTCACTAACAGGGTATTTGTAGCATACGATGTCACTAACATGGTATTTGTAGCATACGATGTCACTAACATGGTATTTATAGCATACGATGTCACTAACATGGTATTTGTAGCATACGATGTCACTAACATGGTATTTATAGCAAACGATGTCACTAACATGGTATTTGTAGCATACGATGTCACTAACATGGTATTTGTAGCATACGATGTCACTAACATGGTATTTATAGCATACCAATGATCGGCAACAAGAGTTTCGACACAAAAAACAAACCAATAAATGTGAAATAATTTTTTGTTTAATTCAGAAGCAGCGCTTGTCCACATTAGTCTTCAGTCAACTAGTTAGTCCAATACAACAGTTCATAGTTACAAGTACAAGATACTGGGGACACGTTGACTTTTTCTTATGACAATGTGGACAAGAATAAACGTATTACTTAGAGTGTTGGGTTGACGTCAAAAAGTGTTGCGAACATAAAAAGTCGTTCCCATGGTGACAAAATATTTGTTTGAATGTGTCGGAAGAAGTTTCAAAATGTGTAGAATGATTGATCTCCCTTGATGTCCCTGGAGATAGCTGAAATAAACTCATTTGACGCAATGTTTACACATGAACACATTTTTTACAATGAAAATTCTTTCAACTATAAAAAATCTAGAAATATTGTTTAATTGTCACCGATGATCTTTTAAAATGCCTTCCATTTTAGAACACTAAAACAGCAACCCCCTCGATGTGTTTCCATGACGAACCAGAGTCGCTGCCTGTGACGTGACACAACGAAAACGTGTTCCATGGCTTGCACTCAGGTTCCTGTGAATAGAAGAAGGAACAGCCTGTAATGAAAGAGAGTATCACTCCAGTTGGAGACTTGAAAGAGAAACCGTTACACGAACTAAAGGATTGTTCTGTTCTTTCAATCAAACGCCAAATCGTGACGTTCCGAAAGAGAATGGTCTGCTAAAATCTTCAAAAAGCCCGCCATCTGACAAATGACTCCAAAGGTGACCGCTCTAATCCAGACAGGTGTCCGGCAGGCCGTGGTAAAATGTCAGGCGGAGATAAATTTGTTGCACAGTCCGGTCTGCAGACGTGAACTATTTACCAATGACCAAACCATCCGGGTGTTAAGGGGAACCATCCATCTTCCTCCAGTATGACATTGTGCTGACCTGCTGTGTTTATTAACATTAGTAAAGTCATTCCTGCTGGTCTAAGTATATTTTGATGTCTCTCATTGCTCTTGTTTCGATGTGAGTCTTTTGTGTACAGACACATTGTAATCTCATTTCATTTTCTAGTTCTACTTGCGTTTAATTGTTGACATAATTTCAGATTACATCTGTTCTTCTATTATGAATTAATTATATTATTATTACTGCAGACGACTACCGATATAAGTTATAAGTTATAAACTATTTGTTGTAAGATAACAAAAGTATTAAAAACATCCCCACATTGACATTCTCAAACTCATGAAATAAACATGAAATAATTAGTGGTGGCAATGAAAACAAGGCTGCTGGGGGCGGCAATGAAAACAAGATTGCTGGGGGCGGCAATGAAAACAAGGTTGCTGGGGGCGGCAATGAAAACAAGGTTGCTGGGGGCGGCAATGAAAACAAGGTTGCTGGGGGCGGCAATGAGTAGGGACAAAGAGAGTGAATAGTTGGAGGAAAAAAAGTGAAAGAAAAGAAATAAATATCTTATCTTAAACGATTACGTCATACGCATTTCCTAGTTCAATCTAGTTATGCATGTTAATCAATAACTTTAATTCTGACAAGTCACTGGTTTTACTGGCTGGCTCAGGCAACCCATTCCATGCTCTAATAGCACTAGGAAAGAAGGAGTATTTGTACAATTTCGTCTTAACATATGGAACGAGGAATGTGCCTTTATCTTTCTCATTGAAAGGAGCCCTCAATGTAAGCTGTACAACATCTGAACTGATGATGTTATATCTGTGTGCACAACATTGTCATGGTGCTAAGTGATGTAAGCATATTGAAGTCATACAAATAGATGTCTCTCCATCTCTGAATAGTCGTGAAGAGTTCGAATCCGTCATACTAACAAGTCATGAATCATTTGGTTGTGTAGACAGCGCGTAAACATTTCGCCTGAAAGGATAGAAATCACCACAGTTTATCCACAACCTCTGGAGCAGGTTCTCGCGATCTGGGCTTACAGGATAGCTCGGGGGGGGGATATGTTAACGAATCTAGTCTTTATTATTATGGCTTTAAGGACTCTCCGTGATTCGGTTATGGAAGATTTTCACACTTAAAGGTAATACCAGCAATCTGTTCATTGTTTACACTTTTTTATTTTTTGTTTGTATGATTTCATTTCAACGAGAATAAGAACATCTCAATAAAACGGAACTTGAAGAGAAAGGAAAATGGCTTTTTCTTATGACAATGTGGACAATGACTAAATGCATGACGCGTAGGACGTAATCATCTTCTTTTTTGAAGTAACGTCTGTATTATATAAGATAAGAAGATAAGATAAATGAAAAAAGGGAAAGGTTAGACAAATTAAACAATGTCTATAACGACATTATGAAAGATGTCTGTAGCCAATTCTCTTTTGTGCTACTAGTTAATGTTCTTAAAATGTGATTCAACAGTAAGGATAAGTGCACACAAAAAATTACTTTTATAGTTGATTAAAATACTTCACTTCTCCATAATCTTACGTCTCTTTAGACCAAAAAATTGTTATTTCTGGATTATTGAAAATCTTTTTTTGTTTCGATATAACAATGATCTCATATTTTTAAATGACGAGAAATGGAGCATATATAAAATAGAGAGAGAGAGAGAAAGGGAGAGAAAAAAAAGAGATTGTGCGAAAGAGAAAGAGGAAAAGAGACACAAAGAGAGAGAGAGAAGACTGACAGAGAAAAAAGAGAAAGAAAGAGACACAGATAGAAAGACAGAGAAAGAGAGAAAGAAAAAAAGAGAGATTAAGATTGCGAGAAACAGAAGGAGAGAGAAAGATACAGAGAGAAAGAGAGGAATTATAAGAAAGAGAGTGACAGAAAGAGACAGAGAAAAAGAGAGAGATGTCAAATCATGTATTCTTATGTCTGCTGACACTCAGTTACTCCACAAAATATAGTTATTAAACTTTCTCTTCTGACACTAACAAGGTTAACACAAAAAGCAGTGTTCAAAACCTCTAGTATTTCTACGAAACAAAAAAAAACAACACAATTGGACTCTCTTAATAAAGTTTCAGAACCTCTGAGAACGAAGCCACTAATTTCCCAGAGAAAATGAGGCCACTTCTAAGAGAGATGAATATGACAGTGAGAAGTAATCCTTAGACCTGCCTGTGAGGGTAAACGAATACATCTTCTTTAGACACGAAATGATGCTTGATGGATACAACGCTAACCCTACAAGATCCTTGGCACTGAAATACATGGATGGATGTGTTATATTAGACTCCAGGCTGTGCTGGATTGTCCATGATGTCGTTTCCAATACAAAGGCGCTGAATAGCTGCTGAAGAAGGTCACTAGAATGATTGAGGAGCCAGCACAACGCCTACACAACGGTTATACATTGCCAGGATTGTTGTCTACTCATTTCTGTTGGTGGTTCAGCAAGATTTGTTTCCCTTGTCACATGGCTACTTAGGGATGGCTAGTCAAGGGTGAGTTACTATTGTATTAGCTCAATGAGTGCGGAGCGTCTATCCCATAGACGGTCTGTCTACCCCTAAACGCACGGAACGTCTATACCATAGACTCAGTGATGCCCAAACTACGGCCCGCGGGCCAGATCCGGCCCGCGACGTAGTTCAGACCGGCCCGCCAAAACATCGGCACAAAAAGATAGGAAATAGAAAAAAATTAAAAAGGTTGAAAAATGTATTTTCTATGTTAGGATTCACTTTTTTCTTTGATAGATTTCATTCTCAGTTTTCGACATGTAGTAGTCACGTGAATTTGTTTTGTTCTATAAGAACACAAGTTGTTGTTTTTTTCGGCTGTCTTGAGCTAGCCGTTTCCTTGACAACTCATGTGTATAACACAACGCATCCTTTCTACATCATTTTGATTCGTATTCTTCTGACACCAACATGATTGGTGACGTTCCATGTAACATTTGTTCGTTATTGAAATGGGATGGTCGAAGAAACAAAATTGGAAGTTGAAACTTTCAGGAAAAGTGAACAGATCTTTTTTGTTTTGTGGAACATAATAAGTCAATATGTGTGATCTGTACATTTATGTTTTTAAGTAAAATAACATAAAATGCATTCTAAAACAAACCATTACAAAAATATTGAGGCATTGTTGTCTTGAGCCGCAAAGAATAAATCGGAAAGTTACGTCAAAAGTTGAGTAGAGTTTAGCGATTGGCGAAAATATTTATCAAGAAGTCAAGAAATGAGTCGGCTGTAACAGGCTACAGAGTTGATCACATTTTAAGAAGAGAAATGAAGCATAAAAAAAGTGATTGCTGGCAGAGATGGAATAAAGTCGTCCAGAAAAAAAAACAGTTGTAGCTTTCAGCTTTTCTGACATAAAAATTGCAAAATGAGTGTAAGATAGTGAAAATCCAAATTCAAAACTAAATGACAGAGCAGCAGATTTCGAAATCATTTCTATTGCCGCTGAGGAGTGACACCAAATGGAACTGATTGACTTACAAAGCCAGACTTCCCTGCTTGAGAAATTTCAAGCAATATAGACAATAGATTTCTACGCATTGTTGTCCTCATAAACTTTGCACATATGCGAAAACAATTGCTGGGTACAATGTTTACAAGAACTTAATTTAGTGGAAAAACTTTCAGTTACAAGACGCCTGAAACCCTTGTTACATATTGACTTATGGTTGTAAGTAGATCTACAAGCATACATGGGATTGTGATAAAACTATTTAAAATGTTTTAGTCTCTATTTCTTTTTTTTTTTTTTATCTTTCGTTAATGTGGCCCGCGACACGAGTGTCGGAAATTAAAATGGCCCGCAGGCTGTATAAGGTTGGGCACCACTGCCATAGACGTTCTTACCCTACCTTTGTTTCGTTGCATTTTTAAATTAAAATTTTTAACTAACAACAGTGGAACTATTTTTACTTTATAAAAGAGTTCTTCATCCTTTGTTTACATAGAAATAAGAAGCTTTTGGCTTTATTTAGACATTTATTTATTACTTTTTTTACAATGTAAAAAAACGTCGCCATAACTACGCTAGTCCAAGACACACCCACAATGTTGACTACTGAAGAAACTTTATCATTATTCTAAAATTTATCACAAATAAATAGTAATAATGAAGAATTTGATCTAGATATATAGATTAGATCCAGGTAGGTCTAAATACTCTAAATTTAGCGTATTTATATCTATATTATTAGTATTTAGATCTAAATCTATTATTGTCAGTAGATGAGTAGGCTAGGTGTAGTCTGTAGATCGAGATTGACTAGATGATAGATCTAAGCTTTTATCTCTAGACTTGGACGCTAGATCTAGATATATCTCTAGATCTAAGCTTATGGTAAATAAAAAGAAAGGAAATGGTAGATCTACATCAAATAATCATCCACTGTGGGCATTTTTTCCCCATTTTTTTTTAGTAATTGTTTATCTGTAAAAATCTACAACATCATGGCTATGCTTAATGTCCAAGACACACCCACAATGTTTACTACTGAAGAAGCTTTATTATTGTTTTATTTATACTTCTATGAATTGTAATAATGAAGATCTTGATCAAGATTTAGCATAGGATGAAGCAGATTTGGACATTATTAGCATTTAGATTTAGATCTAGTATTGCCTTATTATATGCTAAGGCCTTAGCCTTAGACTAGGGCCAGGTCTTGAATGTAGATCAAGGTTGACTAGATTTATGCTTTTATTTTTACACCTTTGTAGATTCCTATAGAACTAAGCCTAAGATAAATGAAAACAACAGAAATGGCAGATCTAAATCCAATATTCATCCACCATGCTGGGCCTTTTCTTGGTATATTTTCTAGCAATTTTTTTAGTATTGTTTTTTTGGTAAAAATCATCACCATCACTATACTGGTTCAAGTTGCACTCCAAAAGGTTTACTACTAAATAAAAGTAAAATATAAAACTATTCTAAATCCATAATTTATCACAAAGGAACAGTAATAATGATCTATTAGATGTCTAAATCTTAGGTAAAACGAATTAGGATTTTTATTGTCCTTCATCTAGTTAGAGATTTAGGCTTTGATCTCTCGCTAGCCTATGTCTTGCACTGGTCTAGTATTAGAATGAAAGATGTTCTAGGCAAATAAAAAGAAGACAAATCTAGATCTATATCCCATTGATTCAAATGTACATAATATTTGAGTGCATTTGGTTGATAGATTTAGTACTGGTATCTATTGTTATTGGTAGTAATGAAAAGCGCAATAATTTTCACTTTTTTCTGACTAAAAAAACAGGTAAAAATAATAATATAATCAATGATTCATCATCTTTTATTGACTGTTTTATCACATTTCTTTTTGAAAATGCTGTAAATAGTCTAAATATGCTGTTTCAACAGTAATACAAAGAACAAAATCTAAATTTAGGTCTCAAAAGTTCTAAAGCTGGCATCCATTTTTTTTTCTGAGTGTCATATTATTTAGATTATAATTTGTATCTTATATTTAAATAGAAAGATGTTTACATTTTCTTATTCTCCATTCATTTACCTTTACTTTGATACCAAATATGTTACTATAGCATCATTGGTACTTAAACAATAAATTTTTGTTTAAGCCATATTTGGAACATTTTCTTATTTAAAAAAAAAAGCATTTTTTTGAAAAAAAACACCGCAGTCAATGAGGTTAAATTTATACAGACAAATAGACAAACAGAAACCTAGATGTGTGTGTGTGTGTGAGAGAGAGAGAGAGAGATTGCAATTTTTTAAAACACAAACCATTCATCAAATAATTGTATCTGATTTTACTCGTATAATTCTGAATAGTTCTTATAAATGAGCGTGTGATAAGAGGAAGGGGAGAAAGTTGTTTAAAAAAACAACGAAAAGGTTATTGAACTATTCCAGCTAATTAGGTCACAGACAATTGAGTCATACAAGAAAGAAACACGACGGCCTGGCTGGCCGAGTGTGTACACAAAACTCTATGGCAGTCTAAATCGGTTCTTGCAGGTACCCACGACAGATTACATAGGTGTAGAACACTGTTGAAAAACAAGTAAATGGGGGTAACCCTATGTCGCCCACCTGTTACCACGCTCCCAAAATGATGGGATAAATCCGGATCAACACACACAAACTCTGGTCCAGGCGATCACGCGAGCTCGTATCAACTCTCGTAAGCTTGCTAAAATCATTATTTTGTGTTTTCTTTAAAGAATGTTAGTAGACCGACTGTGTATATCTCCGAAGTTGAGTCAATTACTCAACAATTAAACAAGTGAAACTGGGTCGACAGATCAGCTGGTTTCTAGACAGACTGATCTGTTGATCCTTAAATAGATCTAGAACCAAATTTAACACAAAACAGATACATGTCTCGTGTCTTCCTGTTCTCAGTCTTCGGAGTCGGCGGAATGGTTTTGCTTACTTGACAAAAACTAGACCAATTCAAAAGTAATAGATATACAATTTTAACGTTTTTTTTCTGGCCCAGAACTGCCTGTGTGTAGGGGAAAGGTTGAGAGAACTGGGTACTCTTTAAAAGGTATGGCTCAGCATAGTGTTTAGAAATATGGACATCTATTAATTCTACTTGAACATTCTAGTCAACATTAGTTTTCCATTATATTCAATGCATATTGATTGCTTAAGGCTGGTTACAACTTTATTCTAGAGTCTGGTAACTGTGCCACTCTACAGCATTACAAAAAAAAAGCAGATTCGTCCAAGACTACTGAAAAAGGAGACCAAGTATGGACTCGCTAATTCAGCTGCATCATGAGCAACGCGTCTTGTAATTGTCTGCCTTGAGAGAGCGGTTTCATCTCTTTCAATACTTCTATCACCAAAGACGTACACATATTGGAAGATATGCTTTAACAAGTTCATCTCTTTTCAGCCAAGACAAAAACATTTGGTGTGTTGCTTCAAGCCAAACTTTCACAGCTTCTCTTAACCAATTGATTTCGCCTTTTGTTTTATTGACCACATATTCTTTCAATAACTCAGAGCAAGGCACTAACTTGATGTTTCATATAGTTTCTGCTAAGACTCATATTTTCTATTGGGTTCTTTGAAAGTACTTTCACAACCATTGCTTATTGGTGTTACAGATTCACAGCGAATACAAATTCATTTTCCATCCGTTGGTTTGGTATTATTGTACACGTTTCTTTTCATATGTTCTTGATAAAACAACAAACAACCTAAAACCTAAAACATCATGTTCTGAATAATGGGCCTACTAGTATTACAACAATATGGGTCGATTTCGATGTCACGATAGCTAATTCAATTTCTTAACCCTTTTTTCTAGACGTCGGTTGTTAAATTTTTTTATGAGCAGCCATTTTTATTTCGTGTGTTATTAACTTTTATCTGTTGTAGTCGTCAAATATGACATGAGTCATAGTTTGGCCACCCCCTGTTCTAAAGTCTACTTACTCAGCTATATTCTGTCTGCTTACTGCTATATTCTAAAGTCTGCTTACTGCTATATTCTAAAGTCTGTTTACTACTGTATTCTAAAGTCTTCTTACTGTTATAAATATAAAGTCTGTTTACAACTATATTCTAAAGTCTGTTTACTACTATATTCTAAAGTCTGTTTACTACTATATTCTAAGTCTGTTTACTACTATATTCTAAAGTCTGTTTACTACTATATTCTAAAGTCTGCTTACTGCTATACTCTAAAGTCTTCTTACTGCTACATTCTAAAACTACTATATTCTAAATTCTAAAGTCTTCTTACTACTATATTCTAAAGTCTGTTTACCACTATATTCTAAATTTTTCTTACTGCTTTATTCGTGATCTTCATTCGACTTTCAGAAGCGCCCATTATCATTTGGAACTGACCCCAGAAACACAGCCATGTTTAAATGGTCAGTTAACTAGAAAGTCCACTTAAATCTCAAAAGTCAACTGGATGAGTTATGCAACGAAGCAATCTTCCCCCCACCCGCCCGAACGCAGAAGATACTTTGAAAAAAAAGTGGAACTTTTAAACGAAACAAAGTTTTAATGGTGGCACGTGAAAAAATAGCTATGGGGTGGGTGGTAGGTGGAGTTATTCAAGACAAAAGCTAAACTTAATGTCTTGAAAAGTCAGGTTTAAAGGTCAAGGCAGCACAGGATCCGGTAGGTGAGGGCCATTTCTTGAAGGCGCCTCTTCGGTAAATTGGCAAGCAACATTTCCTGTAAGTTAATTCTGATTGGCGTCAGTAGATATGGAACTTAAGAGTGCAATGGGGTTGAAAGAATCTAAAACGTTTAACGAGCCTCTAGGCCTACACCCCTAAGGGTGATGACACAAACTCTCTTTGTAATCTAGTTAATTAAACAACCTATAAGTAAAGCTTGTTATTTACGTAACTCTTTTTCAAGCTGTAAGGGAAATCGCCCCCAATCTATGAAAATCAATCTTTTCTTAGAAAAGTAATAATCTTTAGTTTTCAAAGTAGAGAAATAATGCAATGCCACATCAGTGGCGTGGCATCCATGGCGCGAAGGGGCTCAATGAACCCG
The DNA here is from genome assembly GCF_947242115.1 of Biomphalaria glabrata. NCBI lineage: Eukaryota > Metazoa > Mollusca > Gastropoda > Planorbidae > Biomphalaria > Biomphalaria glabrata. The sequence continues at coordinate 22,697,890 of NC_074716.1, forward strand.
GGCCCACGACCATTTAGGGGCCCACACCCGATGGTGAAACAACCATAGGGCCAGGGATCCTCTATGCAACATGAACTCTAGATTAGGGCCTCCATGAAATACTAAGTAGTGACATACAATATCTGGACTTCTATGGGCCCCATATCTCAAATAGGCAAAGGTTCCTTCAACTGTAAATACGACTCTACATGGCGCGTAGTGGTTTCATATCGCCTGGTCCCATGACTAATGACCAATTGTGGCCTGCCCTACACTGCAATTTTGTATAAAAAAGGTTAAAAAAAATTTAAAGTTTCCTAAAAATATCCTGCACGTCATATCAAACTTCAAAACATTAACCGGTTTTTTTTTAGTAAGGAACTGCTTTCATCAGGTTTATTGTTATGTGATGACAGTGCGTTGGTGGTGACGTTTGGGTCCCATACTGGCATTCATTCTTTTGTTTTATTCCATCTATGTTAATTAAGACGTTAATAGTAGTATCTATTTTTTCTGCTTTTTTTTTTTATAGTAAGATTTTTTTTCATAAAATAGATATTAAACAAGAAGAGAATCGGCTGCCCAAATAAGTTAAGAAAACTAGTGTCAGCTTTTCACGAAAATATGCAGGGCACCTTTCAGTTTGAAAGTTCTTCCTCCAGGCCATTCTCCATTAAGAGCGGTGTAAAACAAGGATGTGTACTGGCCCCTACACTATTTAGCATCTTCTTCTCAGTCGTACTATCCAGTGCTTTTAAATCCCTGGAAGACGGAATATACATCCATAGCAGATCCGATGGAAGGCTCTTTAACCTGGCACGTCTTAAAGCCAAAACGAAAAGGCGTCGTATCTTGATAAGGGAGCTGCTGTTTGCCGATGACGCGGCACTCGTATCTCACTCACAAGGAGGTCTACAGAAGCTAGTGAACGCCTTAGCAGCTGCTTGTCAAGAGTTTAGCCTTACTATAAGTCTCTCCAAGACCGAAATCCTGGCACAAGACGTCGCAGAAATACCTATAATACAAATTGGGAACCACACCCTTTCAGTGGTGCAGGAATTTACCTACTTGGGTTCAACAATTGTCAGTAACCTAGACTTAGACATCGAGCTGACAAAAAGGATAGGAAAAGCTACCACAGCATTGGCAAAACTCTCCAAGCGCGTCTGGGAAAATGGTAAATTGACCACAGCGACCAAAATCCTAGTCTACAACGCCTGTGTTGTGAGCACTCTCCTTTATGGCAGTGAAAGCTGGTCAACATACATGTACCAAGAGCACAGATTGAATAGTTTCCACTTGCGCTGCCTGAGACGCATAATGGGCATCTCTTGGAGGGACCATGTCTCCAATCAGGAAGTTTTAAGATTGGCCAATATGAACAGCATGTATGCTCTCCTGACACAAAGAAGATTACGCTGGCTCGGACATGTCACCCGCATGCCAGATGGTAGAATCCCGAAAGATATCTTATATGCTGAGCTTGTGGAAGGAGTCAGACCCAAGGGCCGCCCAAGACTAACATATAGAGATGTCTGCAAGCGAGACATGAGAGCCTCAGGCATCAGCGAAAGTATGTGGGAAAACATAGCCAAAGACCGGAGTGCATTGAAGCGGCTTTAATCAAGAGGGATAAAAAGAAAGCTGCCCTGTCTGCTAGCCCTAAATCAGAGGTATACACATGTACGAATTGTGGCAAAGTCTGCCGTTCTAGAATTGGCTTGATTAGCCACACCAGATTCTGCCCCGTCTCAAGATTAAGCCAAAACCAGTGACTCACTTGGGCGCATCCATTGCCTTTCGAGACAAAAGGAGCCATAGATAAACAAGAAAAAGAACCTTCGTATTCTGTTTGTTACTTTGGGACACAATAAAGATGTTGACTTTTTAGCTACTTATTGTGACTGTATTGGGGAGGAGGTTTATAGGCCTAACACACATTTTTAAGATATAGCAATAATTACATTTATCGTGGGATAGTGTCTTTCACTTAAATGGCTGTTTTGTCGTCTGCTATGTGCACTGGAAAGTCGTAAAGATGGTCACAGACACAGCACCAACGTTGTTTTCCAATCGAATCGTCACAAAAAAAAAAGGCCTAATGACTCCACCAACAAGCTTACCCAACAGACAGACTGAATGACTGACAACAGTGGTTTTTCAATATGAGCGAACAGTACAATAGCCTCAGTGGCGTGGTTGGGGATTTGGGGGCCCGAAAGGCTTGACCTCTATAGGGACCCATGTATTTTGACATTGAACATCCTGACATTATATAAAGGCGTAATATTTAATATTTAATGGAAAACAAATTTCGGACACTCATTTGGGTGCCCCTCAGTGGGAGTCCAGTGAGATTTTCAAATTTGGAGCCCCCATCTCCCCATCCTAGCTACGCCACTGAATAGCCTTCATTTATTGTTACAACAAAGCAGCCACTTGAACATAAGGTTTACTTTGCCAAACAGTAACTTCAACATGGTCTTCAAGGATTCGGTCAGCTGTGTGCATTGGAATGTCTTTTAGTAAATGTAATGATACATACAAACTACTGGATTTCTTTGTCACACAAAATATGTGTCATATGGGGGAGGGGGGGGGGGAGGGGAGGCCTATCAACATATTCTTGAACTTGCCCACGGGTACCTTGCTACGCCACTGACAAACATATAGGGCATCTGCCTTGAGCACAACATCTTCATTTCGGCTCTAGACTTGGGCGGAAATCGTTCTCTCTCCTCTAATGTCAACATCCTTCCTAGTCTGGTCACTAAAACTGTCTTGGATGGCGGTGTGCATGGCGGGGTTATATTTCAACTTTGTGCTAAGAAAAAAAAAGTCATGTTGAGCCATTTCTCTTGATAGCTTGGGGGTCTGTGGGAGCGCTGTAGCCATGTTCAGTGGGGTTCGGTGCGAAGCTCATTATTCAACTTTTAGAAAACGACCTTTTCAATAATGTTTTACTTAAAAATATATTCTAATATAAATTAGATAGGCCCTTACTACATTGCAAATAAAACGATTTGAAGATACCTCACATGTTTAGATTAGGGCTTTGAAGATCGCCGCCGAAAAAAAAAAATATTCGAAAAATAATATTTTTTTTTAAAAAGCTCATTTGTAAGTGATACATTTTGTTCAATAGGCATGTTTGTAACTTTGTTTTGTTAGGGAACCATAGTTCAAAGCTCTAACAAAAAAATTTCGGAAGTGGGAGGAGAAATTAAGTGGACCAATTAGATTCTACTCTAAATTTGTTTGCATTTTTAGGATTGAAGCATAAATATGAGCTATACTCCCAAATTTATTTAACTAGAAAAATAGCAGATTGAGTAAAGGTTGGCAAAAGGCAACTAGGAAAAGAATATTTGGGTTTAGAACTCATCTCAATCGTTACTGAAAAATTTCTTACGAATTCTAAATTTTCCAAAGCAGTCTTTCTTTAACAAAATTATGATAAATTCATGTGAAATTACATAAACTCAATCGCCATATTTAAATAATCTGTTTTCAAACATCATGTTTTCGTCTGGAAAGGGGAGGGGCGTAGAGTGAAAACGATTAATCCTCGCTCCTTTTTATAATTTCTGCTAATGATTACATTTGGCATTAAAGAATAGAGGTGGGGCGACTCGATATGAGAACTTAATTTACATCATATATAAATTATATTAGTGACAGATTTTTCTTTTAATTTTGTATTTTCGTAACTATAATTCAAAAGAAAAAGCATTGTTTGTCTGATGGGCGTAAGGCGATTGCCCCTCTCACCTGGTACAACCCTTTTTTATTTTATATTTACTAAAGATAAAATTTAAGATTTGAGTGTGTGTGCGACATAATATACAAATGGGTTCACATATGAATACATAGCTTATATTATATAGATATTGTTGTAACCCCTCTCCCGCGCTACACTAATGGTGCGCATCTGAGCACTACTGAACACGACTAGTGAAAGACATATCTAGACAGGAAGAAGGACTGTTGTTGAGCCGGCTAAAAGTCATGGGAGTCTGAACAGTCTGGTGCTGATTGCTGTCCTGTGTGATACTAGGAAACTGTGTGGGAGACCTGGAGCGACACTGGGAAGTGTGTCGGTGGTCTGTTCTGTGTTCTGGTATGAAGTAGGACTCTTAGAACTTAAGACATATTACTCCCTATGACTTTATAGCAGACGTCTAAGTCTAACTAGTAACTATTTAAAGACTATTACTTTTTGTTGATGCTTATACTAGTTATACTAAATAAATACATCGTTTAGCCTACTGTTGCCGACCTGTCTTTCGTTGAGTGCCTACCCTAGAGTTGCAACAATATTCAACTAATTTTGTTCACAAACTATGATTTCTCAAAAAAAATAGGACCATCCCCTCCACTCAGAGGGCTAGAGTGGGGAGGGCAGTAAATGCAATCGCCTCCCCCCTTACCCCTCCGAATTGGCAAAAATACTAGAAGGCTAGCAACATAATATAAAAATTATATTTTAATTCAACTAATTTTTTTCACAAACTATGATTTCCCCATAAAAGTAGGACCGCCCCCCCCCACTCAAAGGGTTTAGGTGGGAAGGGCAGTAGAGGTATTCAGCCCCCCCCCCCCCCAATCGGCCAACAGGGGAACGACATAATATAAAGATCGGTTAAAACACCAAATAACACGTTTTAATCATATAGAAATTTAATTATAAATAAATTGGACCGCCGCCCCCCCCACTCAAAAATTTAGGGGGGGGATTGATGCCATCGCCCCCTCCCGACCCCACCAAATCGGTCAACATACTAGAAAAGGGGGGGGGGCGAAATAATCTAAAAATAGGTTGAAATATAAATAATTAGTATATATTATTAACATAAGTAATAACTTCGTATACTAATTGTTTGAATTCTATACTAAAATTCGTTCGGTCGGCCGAGTGGGTTGGGGAAGGGGGGGCGACTGGATATAGATCTCATATAAGTATATATATCCATATAGACTTAATGATAGCAATAAATAAATAAACTCACAAGTATGAATTCCCGCTGGCTGACTTGGTAAATACATAACTTCACGCATGACGGGGTCAAAATTAAGGGTTGCTTTTTTTGAGTTCCAAGTTTCGCTGTTTTTTTCTCTAAAAAAAACCCAGCCGAGTGATACATAGATAGATAGATAGATTTCTGATCACTATTTCCGTATTCTATACCCCGGATACACCAAATGCTAGCTATTAATAGATTTTACAGAAAGTTGTCATATGTCATACTACGGACGTCTCGGAGTGGGTGAGAGTGGAGATGGTATGGAGACTTGGGTTTATAACAAGATGCCAAACAAGTTGGAAACTGCTGATTGTCATTTATGAAATGTGATTTCTTTTTGATGTGCACTGTACTGCTACTGTACCGCATGGCTTACCTTGAAGAAACAATGCCCATGTTCTGTGGGCTGGGTGTCCGCACCGCTATGTCCTCAGTGCCCCACTTAATCTCCTGTGTACTTTATAAGATAAGTGTCGGGTTTCCGTCCATTTATCGGCTGTTGACCATGGGGTTAGCCGGGAGACAAAAGTCCAAAAAACTTACCCCGAAATGTAACGGCGTGGCAAGGCGTGGACAAACATAGGCGATTCTCTTAAATGCTCAAGATGAAGTGAAGTGATGTTCAGCTGGGCGAGAAGGTCGGACCTTTTGTAGGGGCGGCTTCCTGTGTCAACATCAAGGACTTTTCTCCGGGGGACCGGCGGGGGGTGGGGGTGGGGGAAACAATCTGGATCAACATTCATTTACATAACCTCCAACAGAGCTGGCGATCCACATCTACTTTCTTTTCTTCTCCCACAACTCCCCCCCCCTCCCTGCCTGCACCCACATTACCCAGCCATCTGCTTTTGACTGTCCTTTGGTATAATCAGTAGCGAGACTACTATCAGGAGTTCTTAGTTCAACTTTGCCTGAAATTCTTGCTTAGAACTAAGCGCAATTAGATGAACTTGTCTGAGTCTCTTGCTTCTCTTTGAAATGATTAATGAAGAATACAGTAGGCTCTTATCTTATATAATACAGACGTTACTTCAACAAAGAAGATGATTACGTCCTACTCGTCATGCATCTAGTCATGCATGTTAACCAATAACTTAAATTCTGCCAATTCACTGGTTTTCCTGGCTGGCTCAGGCAACCCATTCCATGCTCTAATAGCACTAGGGAAGAAGGAGCTTTTGTAAAAATTTGTCCTAGCATATGGAACGAGGAATGTGTCTTTATCTTTGTGTCTTTCTGAGTATTTTATTAGATTTTTGTTTTTTGCCCTTGGTGTAGAACGATTAATATAGTACCTTATGAGAGGAGCTGTGCAGCAAATCTATACCACAGTTGATCTTTTCTAGAGGCCACTATTCCTAAGTATTCGTGAGTTCTGATTATAAACTTATCAAAACACTCAACCTACTGTGTTAAAGAGCTCTCGCCTCACGCTTGCTGTAAGAGGTTGAACAGTTAAACAAGCCTCGTGAGTTTATATTGGATTTACAATCGAGTGTACAAACAGTGGAAAGTGCTAGAGAGGGGCGTGCGAAGAAGACAATTTCAAATGATTGGGCGCTATGTTCAAGGGTTAAGGTTAGGAATTGTTTGTGTCCAATGTCAATGCGGGAGGATAAATGATGATAACCTGGAATCATTTCAACAGATCGTGATCTTTTTGGAAGAGTGTATTACTTCAAATGGTTTTAGATTGAATCACATAGTACATCTAATGTATTATAACCATTGGTAGGCATCATTTAATTAGTAGCATTACATACAAACAAGATCTGATAGCGCAACATACAAACACGATCTGATAGCGCAACATACAAACACGATCTGATAGCACAACATACAAACACGATCTGATAGCGCAACATACAAACACGATCTGATAGCACAACATACAAACACGATCTGATAGCGCAACATACAAACACGATCTGATAGCGCAACATACAAACACGATCTGATAGCGCAACATACAAACACGATCTGATAGCACAACATACAAACACGATCTGATAGCGCAACATACAAACACGATCTGATAGCGCAACATACAAACACGATCTGATAGCGCAACATACAAACACGATCTGATAGCACAACATACAAACACGATCTGATAGCGCAACATACAAACACGATCTGATAGCACAACATACAAACACGATCTGATAGCGCAACATACAAACAAGATCTGATAGCGCAACATACAAACACGATCTGATAGCGCAACATACAAACACGATCTGATAGCGCAACATACAAACAAGATCTGATAGCGCAACATACAAACACGATCTGATAACAAAACGTTTAAACACATATCATATAACGTTTGATTTAGTCTTACCTTCCAGTGCGGCTAAAGTCTAGGTTTTATTTCAACATTGGTATTTATGATTAAAGGAACTGGCTACCTAATAACACGTAGAACTAACTGGCTACCTAATAACACGTAGAACTAACTGGCTACCTAATAGCACGTAGAACTAACTGGCTACCGAATAACACGTAGAACTAACTGGCTACCTAATAACACGTAGAACTAACTGGCTACCTAATAACACATAGAACTAACTGGCTACTTTATAACACATAGAACTAACTGGCTACCTAATAGCATGTAGAACTAACTGGCTACCGAATAACACGTATAACTAACTGGCTACCTAATAACACGTATAACTAACTGGCTACCTAGCAACACGTGGAGCTAAATGGCTACCTAACAACACGTGGAACTAACTGACTACCTAATAACACGTGAAACTAACTGGCTACCTAACAACACGTGGAACTAACTGGCTACCTAATAACACATAGAACTAACTGGCTACTTTATAACACATACAACTAACTGGCTACCTAATAGCATGTAGAACTAACTGGCTGCCGAATAACACGTATAACTAACTGGCTACCTAATAACACGTAGAACAAACTGGCTACCTAGCAACACGTGGAACTAACTGGCTACCTAACAACACGTGGAACTAACTGACTACCTAATAACACGTGAAACTAACTGGCTACCTAACAACACATAAAACTAACTGGCTACTTTATAACACATAGAACTAACTGGCTACCTAATAGCATGTAGAACTAACTGGCTACCGAATAACACGTATAACTAACTGGTTACCTAATAACACGTAGAACTAACTGGCTACCTAGCAACACGTGAAGCTAACTGGCTACCTAACAACACGTGGAACTAACTGGCTACCTAATAACACCTAGAACTAACTGGCTACCTAGCAACACGAGGAACTAACTGGCTACCTAACAACACGTGTAACTAACTGGCTACCTAATAACACGAGGAACTAACTGGCTACCTAAAAACACGTGGAACTAACTGGCTACCTAATAACACGTAGAACTAACTGGCTACCTAATAGCACGTAGAACTAACTGGCTACCTAATGACACGTAGAACTAACCGGCTACCTAATAGCACGTAGAACTAACTGGCTACCTAATAGCACGTAGAACTAACTGGCTACCTAATGACACGTAGAACTAACTGGCTACCTAATAGCGCGTGGAACTAACTGTCTACATAATAGCACGTGGAACTAACTGGCTACCTAATAGCACGTAGAACTAACTGGCTACCTAATAGCACGTGGAACTAACTGGCTACCTAATAGCATGTGGAACTAACTGGCTACCTAATAGCACGTGGAACTAACTGGCTACCTAATAGCACGTGGAACTAACTGGCTACCTAATAGCATGTGGAACTAACTGGCTACCTAATAGCACGTGGAACTAACTGGCTACCTAATAGCACGTTGAACTAACTGGCTACCTAATAGCATGTGGAACTAACTGGCTACCTAATAGCATGTGGAACTAACTGGCTACCTAATAGCACGTGGAACTAACTGGCTACCTAATAGCACGTGGAACTAACTGGCTACCTAATAACACGTAGCACTAACTGGCTACCAAATAACACGAAGGCATACTTAGGAAACTATTTAAAAAAAAAAAACAAGGTTACAAAGATAGTTTGTGTGGAATGTCAGGCATGTTTTTTTTTAAAAAGCAACTTTCAATATTTTCAGAAGACTATCAGAAGCTATAAACTACAAACAAGCCCAGCCCTATCTGCGACACTATCAGAAGCTATGAACTACAAACAAGCCCAGCCCTATCTGCGACACTACAAACAAGCCAAGCCCTATCTGCGACACTACAAACAAGCCAAGCCCTATCTGCGACACTACAAACAAGCCAAGCCCTATCTGCGACACTACAAACAAGCCAAGCCCTATCTGCGACACTACAAAGAGAAGACACGTCTAGGTATGGAAAGTGTTGCTGATATTGTTGTAGTGTTAGGTCGACTGACCACATGATACCACAGGATACCGAGATACGAGCGTATGTTACTCTTATTGTCATTACAATGTTAGACTGACTGACCACAGGATACCACAGGATACGGAGATACGAGCGTATGATACTCTTATTGTCATTACAATGTTAGGTCGACTGACCACAGGATACCACAGGATACGGAGATACGAGCGTATGATACTCTTATTATCATAACAATGTTAGGTCGACTGACCACAGGATACCACAGGATACGGAGATACGAGCGTATGTTACTCTTATTATTATTATATTGTTAAATTCATATGCATTCAATGAACTTACTAACAACAGCGGTTCTCAACCTTTTTTGCTCGGCGACAACTTTTTACAACTCCTCATATCCCCCCCCCCAACAGTAAATTATTTTCATTCATGAGTATAAGTAACTGTGCTTTCACTAATGTAGATGTAGAAAGCTCGACAACTGATATTGAAGTGAAAACTGTAAGGGTATCCTTAGAAACAAAAAGATCTTAATATTAACACTGACTCTTGACCTTACAGACGACAGTCCAGAGCTTTAAAAAACACACGACCAGGTGTAACGATACGTTATGCAGGCTGAGAACCCCTGAATCTAACTGGTCATTTTCTAAACGGTCAATCTCTCATTCAAGACCTCAAGAAAAAAAACTTTTCCCTTTGGTTGAATTTTTAAATTATTTTTAATATGGTACGTTGCACTGCAAGTGTCTAGAAAGAGACACTGCTTACTAAATGTTTTATTTGGCTTCTGTACGTACTAAATACATTCTTTCACCTTTCAAAATAGAAGTAAACATTTTATAACTTTTGTTGACCTTTTTTAGATTGTAAAACTTCCAGTATAAGTAGGTTGCCTCCATTGTGTGTATTGATAATAACAGATAAAGTGTTATACACTTTTATTTTTTTAAAGTTACACCAACTAACAAAAGAATCCAGAACAAAAGTTTTAAAATAGGTTTGTACTCCTAAGGCCCACGCTTATATCTTAAACCAAACAAGTGCACGTTTAAAAAAAATATATTTAAACAAGATTACAAAGAGAGTTTGTGTTACACAAACTCAGAGGCGGCCCCCGTCGAAGTCGGATCCCTGTCGGATCTGCATATTCGCAAATAATATTCAAGAGGTGATTTAATTTTGATGTAAAATGTTTTACACGTTTCGGATGTTCCTTCAGAGTTGAAGATAATTACTTCCTAGTCCAAACCTCCCGCAGGACGACGGGGGATGGGAGCGGGCAGGGTTTGAACCCTGGGCCATCCATAAATCTGAACGACAGTCCAGCGCGTAAACCGCACGACCAGGCAGCCATCCGATGGTCAAAAGTAATAATGTTTCAAAGATTCATTTGCCGTAAATTTAAATTTAAATTTAATAAAAAAAATAGTAGATTAGTTTTAGTATATTAAAACATTACAATATTGATCAAAACGTTTGGAAATGAAAATCTACACTTTTTTTTTTACACTTTAAGTTTAGAAATTGAAATTCTACATCTTAATCTAGTCTATTTTAGTCTAAACTAGATCTAGAAATTCTAGATCTAGACCAGTGGTTCCCAAACTTTTTTGTCTCGTAGACCCCTTGCCATGTTTTCTGGTTGTCGGTAGACCCCCTGCTTAACTTTCAAATTTTTGCAAATTCAACATTGTTTAAAACTAATTTCTATCTGTACAAAAAGTAAAGTTCCCCTCTCAGACCTTATGGTCTATAGGGCAGATGATGTAAAGGTCATCTGTTTCTGTGGCCTACGATTATCGAGGGTGTCATGTGGCCTTTACCTTCCGCAACTAATGTCAGGTACCCATTAGAGCTGGGTGGCCTCGGAGGCGCCCAAAAGATCCCGAAATTAAAAATCCAAGTTTTCAAGAGGATTCAAACTCGGGACCCCCGGTTCAGAAGCCAAACACTTTACCGCTCAGCCAAAACGCCTCCTGATTTCTATCTGTAGAGAGTTGAAAAGTGAAAAGCTACATTTTAGAGATTTTAGAGATCTCTCTTTTTTATTGATAAAATTCAAAACCAATTAAAATAGCAATATGTATTGCTGGAATCTCCAAACACAATGGCCTTAAGTATCATTGTAAGCAGTTTCTCGTGTCTATCTTGATGTTTCACGTGTTGCTCGAATATTGAAGCTGCGAAGATGTTATCACTATCGAGAGAAAGAGCGAAGGCGAGTGACTGTCGCCTCAATCAGTAAGCTTCGAGCAGGAAGGGCTCATTAGTCTTGGCTGGCTACCCACCTAGCAGAAGTAAAACTGAATTCAAAACTCTCCAGTCTTGCAACTCAAACATGGGAAAGGTTTTGTGGGTTAACCTGAGGAAAAATAAAAGGAGCCGGCGACCATAATGCAGTTTGCAGCACACACCACTGCATCCTGTCAGAACCTGTGACGCTGCTGAGCCCAAACTTTGCTAAGAATTACATATGAAGCTTTTAATTTTATAAATCATGCCACCGAAGCAACTTTGAACTGTATTGTTGCTTAAAGAAATTCTTTTAATAATATCAGATGTGGGTTTGTGTAAAACAGGTTTTAAAACTACAACGGCTGGTAAAAATCAATGTTTTAACTATGGTGTTTTCCGCAATTTGCCATAAATAAGTAAATTTCCCCTTTCAGACATTGTGATGATGTTATGGTCATCTGTTTATTTGGCCAACGAGCAGGGTGTCATGTGGGCAGAACAACGACCAACCGCCTTTACTTTTACTAACATAATTCAGGTACCCATTAGAGATGGGTGGACTCAGGGGAGCCCTGAAAATCCTGAAATTCAAAATTCACAGAGATTCGAACCCAGGACCCCAATTACGGAAGCCAAGCGCTTAACCACTACCACCACACCCTTATTTTGCTATAAGTGAACAGATATTGTAAGACTCATAAACCACCATCTTCTCTACATGATGTTGAATAGAGATTTTTTAGGTCTATTCTGAACTTTATCTTTGAATGTTCAAAAGTTTTTCAAATCTATATCTTTTTATCTGGGTGATATTGTCGCAGATGATCCTCAAGCGTAATTAGTTTCATATCGTCATAAAAAAGGCAATCGGTAACCGCTTGGTTGACAAGGAAAGAATGAACAATTTTATATAATCAACGCTAGACAGTCTACATTTCTTTTTGTTAAACATTATTTACATGAAGACAAAATTAAGTTATTTTAATAAGTATTGAAATTAAATACAACAATTTTTCGTTTGAATAGCAGGATAAATGTTTAAATGATTAACTAAGTTACAAATTATATATAGTGTGAAGAATTACATTAATGGGATGTAAAAGTTAAAGTCACGACCTGCTTATATGAAATCTATTATCATAGACCCCCTAGGACATCTCATGGACCCCCAATTTGTTTTTTCACTTTCGTAGACCCCTTGAAAGTCTTCGTAGACCCCTGGGGGGTCTATATAGACCACTTTGGGAATCACTGATCTAGACTCTAAAATAATTTTAATTAGAATATAAATCCAGATCTAGATATACTGTAATAAAAATCTAGATCTAGTTTAAAAAATCTAGATTAGATCTAAATCAAGATATCATTCCTTTTTTAAACGCGAGTCACATAACGAGGCTTAATAAACATTACTATACCGAGTTCTTTTTTCATTTCATTTGAAGAATTAATTCAATATAACGTCAGAGGGGAAAAAAAACACTACGTCACACGGCCTAGCTAGACTAAAAATCGCCTTTATCTATAAGAGCCATTTATCGAGTGTTCATAGACTTTGGTGCACCGAGTGCGTTCTTTAAGCATTTCATTTAAAGAATTCATTCCATATGACGTCAAAGGAAAAAAAACACTACGTCACACGGCCTAGCTAGAATAAAAATCGCCTTCATCATTACGAGCCTTTTATCGAGTGTTCATAGACATTGGTGCACCGAGTGCGTTCTTTTAGCATTTCATTTAAAGAATTCATTCCATATGACGTCAAAGGAAAAAAAAACACTACGTCACAAGGCCTAGCTAGACTAAAAATCACCTTTATCAACACGAGCCATTTCTCGAGTGTTCATAGACATTGGTGCACCGAGTGCGTTCTTTTAGCATTTCATTTAAAGAATTCATTCCATGTGACGTCAAAGGAAAAAAAAAACACTACGTCACACGGCTTAGTTAGACTAAAATATGTTTTCATTAATACAAGCAATTTTTTCGAGGGTTAATAGACATTGGTGCACCGAGTGCGTTCTTTTAACATTACATTTAAAGAGTCCATTCATATGACGTCAAAGAAAAAAAATTCCATTACCTCACAATAGGCTAGTACCGGTACCATAAAAAAAATGTCTTTATTTACACGAGATATTTAACGAGGGTTCATAGACATTGGTGCACTGAGTTCTAATAGATATTATTTAAAAAGGATCAAAGCCACATTGTTTTTGCGTTGTGTCTGTCAGTCGGTCTGTCTGTTATCTTGATATAAAAAAAACAACTAAAAGTTATTAAAAATTGATTAACCTTTATTTTACGTTTCAAAACATCGCAATAATTTTTAGGTATGAACACAATTGAAAAGTTTATATAATAGATTGTTCCGGATGTTTGTATAAATAGTAAAAGAAAAAGAGAATTTCAGATAAATGTAATACCGTTAATTAAATTTTTTGGATGGTCTCGTATAAAAATTAGATGTATTACAGCCACGTGGAGAGATTTTCATACCTTACTTTGGTGTTTGGATTCTGTTTTCCTTAAAAATCGGAACATGATATTAACGATAATTAGATTTTTTAATGTTTTAGGTAGAAAGTTAAATGTACTGTAAGGGAGTAGTGAGTTAAAATATTTTTCATAAAAATCCGTAAAAACATTATTTCGTAAATGAGAAGATTATTTGTTTATTAATTAGAAGAGGGAGTTGAAACAATTATTTGGCGTTAGTAGATTTTTAAATAAATTCGGAAATTTCTGGCGACGATTTGCAAGAAACAAAATCCTGAACTTTCTTTATCGATTACAAAACTTCTATGTTATGTTTTACAAGAAAATTAAATGTCTAAAAAGTAATTTTCAGTAATCAATTCTAGTAAATTACTTTTTTTAAAAGCCTTATGCGATTTCAAACAATCATTAGGCATAATTCATGTTTTATAAAACAATATCCGGAACATTTTTACAATTAATGAAATATAAGTCAGTATAGAGATTATGATTTAGCATTAATATGCTATTTACATAAAAAACGGAACAACATATTATTGATAATGTGTTTTTGCAACGTTTAAGCATGGAAATGGAATGTAATATAAGTTAGAAGAGCAAACAAACATTTGTTGGCGTTGATTAGTTTTGCACAAAAAAATCCGGAACAATCAATTTTAGATACTTAAAACTATTGAGATGTTATGGGAGGAACATTAAAGGGTAAATCAGATTTTCAATAGCTTTTAGAGTTCTAGTTTTTTAAATCTAATCGTGACGGACAGACCGACCAACAGACAAAACGCACAAAAATAAGCTTCTTTTATTCGGATGGGGGCACTAAACAAAAAATAAATAAAATCTGATTTTTAAAAAAAGTTTAAGGAATTGGTTTAGCACCTGATCATGTTGCGACGTTACGCTACTGCACGAAAATCGGTGCATAAAAAGTCCATTTAAAAAAATGTGCGTGATATTTACATACAAAGTGCATTATTAGCCTTTATAAACAAACAGAAATGTTTTCTTTTAATTTTAGCAGCTAGTTGACCAGAAAAAACGTCTTTAACTATTATTTATATTTGTTGTAAACATTTCCTGTACATTTTTAAAATATATTTGACTTAGTGATACTAAAAATACACAAAAATTGTCCATCTTTGTTAGCATATTGTAACATTGCCTCCCTTACATTTACGTAATTGTTTTAGAATTGGTGTATTTTTATGAAAAAATCGCTTGCATAATTAATTTTATAAATTAAACGGTTTGCTTTTAGAAAACCAAAAGTAGCCGTTGCACCTAAACTTTTCAAGCCGGATTTAATGATGAAATAATATTTTTCATATCTCTTCTAGTTTTCGAGATCTGAGTGTGACAGACGGACAGACGGACAGACGGACATTTTGCACAAACCTAATAGCGGCTTTTTCCCCTTACGGGGGCCGCTAAAAATACTGGCTTAATTTATCAAAAAGGAACGAACATGTACAACGGAAAAAACGCTAAGCAAATAAAATTGACTAATGTTAAAATTTTTATATCTCATTTAATGTACAAATTTCATTATTTGATTACCAATTGTTAATATTTTCACCGTATATACCCTAAGCCTAAGTACTTTAAAAATGTATTTAAAAAAAAAACAATAAAGAAGCAAGAGCCCAAGGACTCCTTGAATGTAAAAAGCTAGACAAATGATGTCAAAGCCAAAATACTGAGGTATCCTTAAAAAAAAACAGTGGATGACCTCTGAACTGTATTAAAAGTTTAAAAGTAATCTTTAAAATATAATAGAATATTAAATTAAACTCGTCAAATAAAATAAATAAATGCTGGTTTAATAACAAATTTTAAAAAACCCACTTGGTCAGCAGAAAGAAAGCCTATTTCAAAAAACCCACTTGGTCAGCAGAAAGAAAGCCTATTTTAAAAATGTAAACTAAGGCAGAAAGAGTCCATAGAGAGAGTAGGGACAAATGAAACACTAGATCCAAAAAGTAAGCAGACAGCTGCACATCGAATACATAAACAAAGTAAGCAGACAGCTGCACATCGAATACATAAACAAAGTAAGCAGACAGCTGCACATCGAATACATAAACAAAGTAAGCAGACAGCTGCACATCGAATACATAAACAAAGTAAGCAGACAGCTGCACATCGAATACATAAACAAAGTAAGCAGACAGCTGCACATCGAATACATAAACAAAGTAAGCAGACAGCTGCACATCGAATACATAAACAAAGTAAGCAGACAGCTGCACATCGAATACATAAACAAAGTAAGCAAAGTATTTGTAGACGATTGCATATAGTATAGAACAAGAAAACAACACAAGACACAGACATTTTACAAAAAGAATGAGATGAATTACAGAAATGATAACCAAATTGGAGCCTGCCAATTAATAAAATTAACAAATAAAAAAGCTTAAACAAAACTACTTATTTTATTCATGGGGAATCAATTATACAGAATAGAAACTCAAAATATCTAGATGTAAAAATACATGAAAAGATAAAACAGAGACCCAATAAATTATGAAATTATTTTTATAAAATCAAACAAAACATTAGGATCTATTCAAAGAAATGTTTACAAATCAAATAGGAACATAAAAAATGTTATTTAACCTTGGTTTGGCCAATAGTAGAATATGCATCCTCTGTTTGGGACCCCTCAACTCAAGAAAACATTAAGAAACTAGAACAGACACAAAATAGAGCAGGGGGACCTATAACTAACGAATATTCCAAGTTGATTAGAGTAACACCTTTAGTAAAATCACTAACCTTAGAGACGCTTCAGGGCAGAAGAATAAATAGTAAAATAGCTATAGCTACATAAACCACTAAACCATACACTTGTTTAAGTGCTCCTTCTTCCCTAATGTCATTAGAGACTGGAATGGGTTGCCTAATGAACAGGAAAAACCGACGACTTAGTAGAGATGAAGTCACTGATTTACATTTACGACTAGATTAACACCTAGAGTGTGTAAGACTTAATTATCTTAGTATTGTCAGAAGACTTGTTGGTTTTGTTAATCTTCCTGTTTTTATGCTTTGAAATACAAAAACAATCAATAAAGCATTTCAGAGTAACAAGGTTTCATTTTTTAAATGTTTATGAACGGAATGCGTCCACTGTGACCAACAGAGCGTCCAGAGCTCTACCTGACCAGGTTCTTATGTCCACTAGTCTCCTAAATGCCACTCTTGGGTCCTGACTAGTTCCGGCTTCAAACACTGAGGAAATAAAACTGCAGTATCCGCTGAGGTCATTGGCCAGTTTCAGCGCCCTCTGTCTCTCCAGACTTTGTGGGACAGATTGAAGTAGAACAAAAGTATACTCGGCCACGTGATGTAACGACTGTTTCATCTGGACACAAGAGTTCAGGAATCTGGTCACGTGAGGAAACAATGACGTTGGCTCTGCTTCTTTGACACTTAATCGGTCAATCTTACAGGCTGATAAAATCTGTTGAACGTAACTGCACAAGTATTAATGATTACAAATAATAAATCTGTTCATTTTTTTTCATTGATACTTAACATACTAAAAATTAAGTTTAATTATCTATTTGTTTATTTTCATGCCGTGATACAACTAAATTTGGAGAGAATTTGTAATATAATCTGAAATAATTTACTTGTTGAAAAAAAAATCTCTATTAATCATTGTAACAATTACTGACCGCCCGCAAGCCGACCTTAAGCATGGTCAAACTAGGCAGCCGCCTAGGGCCTTCAATTGGCGGGGGCCTCACATAGGATTAAAATATTTTTTTAGAGAAAAAAAACAGCGAAACTTGGGTTAAAACTCAAAAATAGCAACCCATGATTTTGACACCGTCATACGTGAAATTATGTATTTACCAAGTCAGCCAGCGGGAATTTATACTTTTGAGTTTATTTATTGATATCATTAGGTCGTTATGGATATTTATATCCAATGCTAGACCTAGACTTCTGATTTAGAAATCCTAGGATCTATTCTAGATCTACATTTCCTTCTAGATCTAAAATCTAGATATAATCTATATAAGATTTACTTAAAAAATAATAGTAAGGCTTCGATATTAATTCAATAAAATTGAAATAACTTTAAATGTACTCTGTTAGCGTATAACTTCGGAACATTATTGCTGACTACGCCATGTTTAGTTTCTAGTAATTCTTTTCTCAGCGATATACATCAACCATGGGCGTAGCCAGGGGGGGGGGTTTGAATCCCGAAATGAAATCCCCCTCAGGGGGGGGGCGGAATTTAGTGACTGATTTTTTGCTTTGATTTTAATTATTTTAGGTGAGACTTTATTACTAAACTATCACTTGCCCCAGCACAGCCAAGGATTTTTGAGTTTAAAACTCCCTACCAGGGGGGTTTGAGTTTAAACCCCCTACCAGAGGTTTTGGCAGTTAAATCCCCCTCTTCTATAAAACAAAACAAAATGCAAACGACAATCGCCAAATTTCAAGATTTCAGTTAAGGAAGAATTTGATTTTAAAACCCCCTCCAAAATTTATGATAAACCCCCTATTCAATATTAAAAAAGCAAATTACACAATCAAAATTCTATGAGCGTAGCTAAATGGGTTTTGACTTAGTTCTGAGTGTAAACCCCCCCCCCCTCTTCAGCGGGGTTTGAAGGTAAAAAATACCTCTTTAATATTAAAAACAAAGCAAATTATACACATAAAATTCTATGAGTGTAGCCAAAGGGATTTTGAGTTTTAAACCCCTATCCAGCAAGGTTTGAAACTAAAAAAATACATCTTCAATGTAAAAAAAAAAGCAAATTACGCACTCAAAATGCTGTGAGCGTTGCCAAAAGGGGTTTTGAGTTTAAACCCCCCTTCAGAGGGGTTTGATGCTAAAAAAATACCTCTTCAATATAAAAAAGCAAATTACACACTAAAATTATTTGAGCGTAGCCAAGCCAATTAGGGGTTTTGAGTTTAAACCCCTCTCCAACAGATGACTTTTTTTTAAAGTTTAAAACCCCTCCAGATGGTTTTGAGTTTATAATCCCCTTATAGAGCGTTTTGAGGTGAAAAACTTCTATCTTCATATAGTATTCTAAAGCAAACTACAGTTACCATGTCCGTAGCTAAATGGGGGTTTTTAGTTTAAAACCCCCAACAGATTATTTTGACGATAAAACTTCCCTTTTCGATATAAAATCTAAAGCAAACTACAGTCATCTAATTCCAAGAGCGTATTAAAGAGAGTTTATACATTTCTACCATTGGCGGGGTTCCATTACTTAGGTGCAGTAAATAGTCATCTGCTAGATTGAAAAACACTAAATGTGGCTCAACGAAGATGGCTAAGACAGATTTTAGGTGTCAGTTATAGAGATCGGGTCTAAATCAAGGAAATCCTAAGCCGACAGAGCGTCGCATAGAGGTTTGCGGGACATGTTCTCCGACAAAATGAATTACGCATAATAAGAGTTGCAATGACATCCTAGTACAACTTGGCGCCACACTTTCACGGAGGTCCTCAGAGCAGGTGGGAAGAGGATTCAGACATTACCAGTGACAGATTTTTGTGGAAGCAGCTTGACGGCAAATGCGCCGAACGGCGCGGGGGGGGGGGGGGTCTAAGTCAGTAAGAATAGCACATTAGGTTTTTGAAATAAAACTTTTTAATAGCGGAAAAATGCACTATAGATACCTCAGAATATGCATTTTGTTGGCTTTCAATACCACAAATGGTGCTTGGAGGCGGGGCTCCGTCCCGCGCTAGCGGAGCTCCTAGCGCTCCCCAGACACCCTCTCTATCAATGTCGGGGAGTCTACAATTTGTCCACTAACTTCAGGAATAACCTATTCTAGGGCACAATAAACGTCTTCCGAAAGAATGAAGGGTCAGAATGTAATAAAGATTATGTACACACACATACATACATATAATTTTTTTTTTGCGGGGGGAAGGGGGGCCGGGGGGGGGGGGGGAAATCCCCCCAACCCCCCCCCCCCCCGAAAAAAATCCTGGCTACGCCCATGACATCAACTGTTTAGTTTCTAGGAAAATGGTTAGGGCCGTTTTAAGATCAGCTGTCTGCCCATCCACCCAGGTTCCTTCATGAAGAAGTGTGGAACCTTTAAATACAATCATTGTTTCAATAGTAGGATTTTTAAAAATGTAACATGGAGGCAATGTGCTAGACTGTTAATTTCTAAATATTTGTATTGTACGTATACTGGTCTAAATGGTTTGTGTTTACAACAATCAAAGAAAAAGTCAACTCTACCTCATCTTTGAAATAGTCATCGTCCAATGTGGCAAACTGCATTCGTTTCACTAGACCTTTGACCTCAAGACTACGTAATGTTTTGGCAGACTCCAACTTTTCTTGTTGAGCTTTTTGGTACATACTGACCTTTGACCTTTTTTGTTTCCTCGGGGTGGGTTCAGCTACGAGGCTGACATATTTTGGGGCTTCTATTTCAATGTGTTTAATTCTAAGACAACGAGTAAAAGCTTTAATTGTCTGCTCGGTGGGAAAACACGTTCCATTGTTATGTGTTTGGACAGTGGCTTTCATGCATGACCAGCAAAATTGGTGTCCACATCTGCAGACCACAAAGTCACATCCGCCCATTTTTTCCACGAAAGCTTTACAAGCCGGACAAATTTTTCCCCAGATTTCTAACACAGGGTATTCCACTGGTGGAGACTGCAGGTCTGTAGAGTCTACATCTTGGGGAGTCTTTAGAGAGGGAAGAGCCCGTGCGTATTCTTCGGCCTGTTCACACTTGGCAGGCCAGTGCGGTTTACCTAAGCAAGCAAAACATAGTGATTGGCCACAGACACAGACTAAATCAAACACAGACTGTCTGGGTTTGTTTCCAGGTGTGACACGTATAGCTCGGCCACATGAAGGGTTAGGACACCACTTAGTGTCCAGGGATGTTTCAATCTCAGCCTCACACTGACGCTGAAGGTAGAGGTTTAAATCATTCACATGAACTAAAGACAAGAGAGTAGCGGGGCCTACAGGGACATTGCAGTCATATCCAGGGCAAGTCAATTTGAAAGCTCCAGTTTTCATCTTTGTGTTGAAATGAGTTCTCCAGCAGCTGTCACAGAACACGTGACCACATTTATTTAACTTCGTGCCAGGTGATGACTCGTAATGAGAGGATGTGACGTCAGCATAACATATTTCACAAAACAAAACCTTCTCCCAATCTTCTGAAAGTTTGTACAGTTCTTCTGAACTATCCACTTTCTCTTCAATTACAATTTTACTGATTTGTTCTGAAGTGAAGAAAGCTTCAAAGTTCATGTTCAATTTGTCTGTCAAATAATTTCTGGGTACAGTCTCATGACTTTGTAAGACATTTCCTAACTTCACTAATCCTTCTTGCTTCATGTCCAACAAAGTGGAGATGATTGAACTAGTGATTTCTTCCAGGGTCATCTTCTGAAACGGAAGTGAGTCTGTGATTCGCTTGGTATCTGAACAAATCAAAGAGTTGAATTGAGCTTTGTAGCTGCTTTGTCCCACATCGTAAAATCCATCCTGGATGAGAACCAAGAATGACGTCAGACCTGAGCCCAACTTGACGCTTCGTGACGTGCTCAGAGTGTTGACAATGTCGTCTGTGATGTTGATAGTGAAACGTCTTGGCTCGCAATCAGCTTCAGAAAAGTTCTGACCAAATCTTTCTTTCAGTTTTTCTGGAGAAATTTCAGAGTCACACAAAATGACTTTTCCATAATGTAAAGCAGCTTCTATTGCTTGATAGTCAGCCTGGGATTTTCTAATTCTGTTCAATTTCCGGTTTTCGTTTATTTCTTGTGTATAGATAATGTGAGGTCTTTCTTTTTTAACGCATTCTGGCATTGCTTTCGACGACTTTCTGGATCTTTTAGCCGGAATAACGCCCCATATTTTTTTCGCTTTTTCTGCCTGGGCAATCAAGCAAGCTAATATATTATCATTCACTTTTAGCCCTTGATCGAAGTTGCTGTCGTCATCCGAATCACTGACTTTGTCTCTAGAGGTGAACGATGTAATACTGTCACCAATTTTACTGTCATGAATGATGTCTTCTTCCCACATGTTTTCAACATCATTTTGGATCACTTCTTCATCAAATATGTCAATCTCTTTGTGGGTTAGCTTTTGCCTATGCCTTTGTGTCTTCTTTGATGTTCTGACATTAGATCTCATCTCCAGCTTCCCAGCTTCGTTCATCTCCAGCTTGACGTCTGTGTACTTTGGGTTGAAGGACAATGAGCAGCTACGTGGACAAGGGTAAAAGACTTCCAGCCTGTACTCTGGCTTGGAGCTGGACAGTGGGCCGTGTTCCTTAGCATGGGGATTAGATATAGTGAATGCATCCACATTTTCACATTGCGAGCTAGGCTCTTTTGATTTGGGCAATTTGGCAATCTTTTTTAAAATTTCAGCTTTGGCGCGTTTTATCATTCGGCTTGACTTCTCGTCTGCTAATTTGTCCATGTTGAAACTGAAGTATCTCTTCTGGGTGGGAATGACATGTCCGTAAAGTCCACGATTGCAGACGAAGCTGACGCAGTTTGCCCTCCTCTTTAATTTGTGTCGCTCCAAGATGGACACCATGGCGTTGTCCTTGTCGAAGTAACCGGCTTTGATCATGTGACTAACCGTCGCTGGAAGACGCCATCTTTGTTTTTTGTTCAAAGACAGAATGACATCCGTTGACGTCAGAGCCTCGGAAATGTAACTGTCGTCTGTGGTGTTGCTGACAAGCAGCTCTATATCTTGTGTAGCCAGACTGGAGCGACCAACAATACAAGCCTGGCGGGCATATCTGGGAATACAAGAAAGAGAATAAGAGTTTGAACTTGGTCAACAATGCAACAAAATGTAAAGCTCCCATTTGAGAACCAATGTAATATAGAACAGATGCTTCAAAGCTATTCTATTGTATTTCTGGTTCACGTGGATTTCGTGTGACCGGCCAATAAAGAACTTTTCTTTACAACATGCGTAGGCGTCCTAAAAATCTCTTCTTTATTTTTTTTTTTCGAAATCCCATGCTTCACAGGTATTTGGGACCACTCGGTCATATCCATAACGTTTCGTCATACACTTTTGACAATAAGCTTTGTTAATAAGACTTTTGATGTACTCATTGTGAATGAGAAAAACTTTTGTTCAGGGATACAACTTATAAGAACATTTTATTTTCAGATATTTTTATTTCCTTTATTTCAGAACTAACTAGAGTTTGGCTTCATTCATACGTTGATTGGTATCTACGAAACATGGACTTACACAATTTAATCTTAGGGTCTAACCAAAAATAACCCATTCTTTCAAGTGAAAATAGCTATTTAACCAGAGAGCGTAATAAGTGAAACATATAAAAAAAAATTTAAAAAGACAAAAATGTTTTTATAAAAATATTTTTCTTTTGTGTGTATGTGAAAATAACGATATATAAAAGCAAGAAGCTAGAAAAGATACAGAGAAATTGAAATTATAACTTAAAAGAGAAGAAAAAAAGAACTAGACAAAAAGATTCTGCAATGAAAACAAAGTAAAATTGTGACAGACATCTAAATCACAACTAAATTACCTTTTGGACTGAAGTGACCGAAGTCCACGCAGAGTGTTACCTGACCTGACTCCACCTTTACTAACTTTATACACCATTCTGAGCACGTATTCCAAGTCTACTGAATCTACTTGTTGTAGTCCTATAAATCGTTCCCCTCAGTAACCCAAACTATTGAATGGGCTAATGTCTGCTAGACACTATTATCTATTTATAATGTTTTCCTTGTGATACTGTCATTGCGAGAGGTGGTGCAATGGCTGTGATAACATTCAAACGAGGTCAAAGGATAAAAATAACTTGGCGCTAGAGTGCTATTAAAATCTTGAATCTTAAAACTTACTTCATAAATACCAATTAATAACAATAACAAAAATCCTTAACCGAGAAGATGTACCAATAGTCTATTAAAAGGACTAGAGATCTGACTGACAAGACAAGTAATGAAGAAAATATAGACAGGAGCGGAAAGGGGTGAAACGGCTGTGAGTAGGGGAGACAAGAAGGAGGAGAATACCATAAAACCCACACACACACACACACACAGAATTTTGTTTGCCATTCTCATTGCTATAATGGGTCCATGCAGTGGCGTAGCTAAGGTGGGGGAGAAGGGGGGAGAATTTAAAAATCCCTCCTGGATACCACCTAAAAGGGGCTCCAAATGAGTGTTTTTTTACACTAAATGCAGGGGCCCCATAGAGGTCAAGCTCCCGGGGCCCCAAAACGTTTGAAAATTCCCAGCTTCGCCCCTGGGTCCATTTTACAATTATAATGCCCATGGCTAAACTATGTAGCAGTTATAATCACGCTAATAAGAGGCTTTTATGCCTCACCAAACACATTGCAGAGCAATCGCCTCCTGGATATCGACTACGATTTAACAAGGGGGGGGGTCAAAGAAGTTACATTAATTACTTTATAATAAACACACACAGATACACACGCATGGGCGTAGCAGGTTTTTCTTCGCGGTTGGAAAGGGGGGATGAATGTTTTTTCCATTTGGAAACACACACATACACACACACACACACACACATATATATATATATATATATATATATATATATATATATATATATATATATATATATATATATATATATATATATATATATATATATTCTGGCCCTTCGTTCTTTCAGACGTTTTTGTCCCATAGTTATTCCTGGAGTTAGTGGAGTTGCTGGCTAGAGGGTCTTTTGCCAGCGGGGTCCGGGACGTAGCCCTGGCGCTAAGCATTTTTTCTGGTATTTGAAATTAAAATAAATGCATATTTTGAGGTGTCTATAGTGCAATATCCTGCTACTCTTCTATTTACAAATTGTATGTCAAAAGTGAAATCTCTATTCACTGCACTTTATTAATGGATCTCAGTGACTGGTAGAAATTGAAAACTAGAATTTTGCTTATTTTTTTATTTATTTTAGGAGTGAAGGGTAACCACAAAGCCCTCTTCTGCTACGCTCATGAAATTGAGTAATTGTAGCTTTGCTTTTTCTTTGGTTGGATAGGGGTGGGTTAAGTTCAAAACCCCTCTTGGCTTGGCTCATGGAATATGGAAACTGTAGTTTGGTGATAGTAGTTTGGGTTTAATCAGAAAGGAAAGTTTTATCGTCTAAACTATTTGTTGGGAAGGGAGGTAAACTCAAAACCATCTAAGTGAGGGCTGTTAAATTCAAAACCCCATTTGGGTATGCTCGTAAAATTTGGTGGTGACTGTAGTTTGCTTTAGTTTAATATTGAAAATGGAGTTTTTAACCTCAAAGGTCTCTGCATGGGTGTTTTTAACTCGAAAACCCTCTGGAGGTGGTTTATACTTAGAACCCTCTGGATGTGGGGGGGGGGGGGGATAAATTTAAAAAAAAATTGCTACACACATGGAAATTATATAAAAACCAAGGCTTGAATATTTCTTGTCCATTGCCGGATCCGGTGGTGTTCGCCTCTGAGTTTGTGATAACAAAAACTCTTTTTGTAACCTTATCATTTTTTTTGACATCATGATTGAGTGTGCTTTGAATTCTGTGCTGAGATTTGCCTCAAGTTTCAGAATAAAATTCACGCAAAAAGTTTGTTAGCATTTTTAAAATAGTTTTTTTTCTTTGTACGCCATTACTTCTGATGTCCTGGTGTAGTTTTCTGATTGACCTATCAATTGTTGACTAGCTTGGACCATCCCAGTTATCCTTTTAATAGCCCAAGGAAGACTGGTAGAGCATCATAGTTTGTTCGTTTATGAAGTGAATTAAAGTATATGTTTAAATTGTTCTAATCTTAGTTCATTTGTGTTTCTAAATATTTATGAGACTTTTCAGTATCTCTTTCTACATAATTCTACATAATGCTATAAATTTAACAGTTTAACAGGTGTAACAATAAGAACATGAGAATGTTTCAAACCAATGTTGTCCATATAAGATTTGAGATCTGGACATGTGACACAAGTAGATTATTGCATTCTTTGATAGTGAATTCAGAAAAACAAAAACGACTTCATATTTATTTTATTTATTTGAACATAGTAATGTCACATGTATAAAACAACCTAGTCGAATATCATGTCAAATATATGTACATAGTATACAGGCTCAATACAAGTAGACATAATACATTTGTTGATGTTTACAATCAACAATTTAGAATATAATAACACTATGATCAATTAGAAAATATACATTAATATATTTTTACACCAGGTTTTGGTAGTTTTTATCAAACAATAGTTAGCTATTTATATATTTGTACATTTGTACTTTCTGATATGTGGTTTGAATTGTGGTTCACGTTTTTTTACACCAAATTCTGCTAACAATCTTTGGGAAATCTAATGATATAGTAGATATAAAATTAGTGACATATGAAAGGCTACGTCCAACAATGAAAAATAGAACCTAGTTTTAAAACTACTAAAAAAAAAAAAAGAATGAGAAACAAAATAAATCAACTTTTCAAAACCTGTAAGAGATTAATTGTATAATATACACCGTGTACTGATTAATTGTATAATATACACTGTGTACTGATTAATTGTAGTACATTGAGGGTTACTTAGTACTGAAACAATTAGCTTAAATGTGGTCGATATGTTTGTGAATAGGGAAATAGTGGACAATCAAGTGGGAGAGAAAGAAAAAGAGTGAGGTAAACAAAAATGAGGAGAGTGGGAAAAGAAAGAGCTGCAGAAAGAAGAATGTGATAAAGATAGAGTGGGTGAAAAGAGGAACATTAAGTAATTATGAACGGAATGCGTCCACTGTGACCAACAGAGCGTCCAGAGCTCTACCTGACCAGGTTCTTATGTCCACTAGTCTCCTAAATGCCACTCTTGGGTCCTGACTAGTTCCGGCTTCAAACACTGAGGAAATAAAACTGCAGTATCCGCTGAGGTCATTGGCCAGTTTCAGCGCCCTCTGTCTCTCCAGACTTTGTGGGACAGATTGAAGTAGAACAAAAGTATACTCAGCCACGTGATGTAACGACTGTTTCATCTGGACACAAGAGTTCAGGAATCTGGTCACGTGAGGAAACAATGACGTCTGCTCGGACTCTAGAAGACTTGATTGATCAATCTTACAAGCCATTGCAATCTGTTGTACATTTTAAAAAGAGGAAAATCAAATTACTTTGTTATTACATTTTAACCAAATAAAAAAACAACAACTTATTTAATTGCATTCTCTATGAGAGTCTTTACACAAATATTTCTACATCTCAAAAGTCGATCAACCATATATACAATTTTTTAAAAATTCTATAAATTTGTAAAAATCAATTATAGCGTTGATCAGCAGGACATCATTAATGTTTTGATTTTATTTTGATCATTGTATAAATTGTATTAAAGTTATTAAGATCTATGACTATTATAGAGACAAGTACTAAGTGCTCTACTGTCTGAGGAGTTATTGTAACGTTCTGTCTAATTATGTATTTAATGATCTCAAGAAAACCTTTTCAAAGTTTGATTCCTTAAATTTTGTTATCATAACATTAAAAACCTTAACTTAGAAGAAGAAATATTAATATAAAGAAATGTTATTATCTCTTTGGCATTAAAGGAATGTAATTCACAATTAATCATTGCCATATGGTCCATGGTTGAAACAAATAACACGAATGACTTGGTTACATTTTTTAAAAAATACATTAAAAGAAAAGAGTTGCAGATGGAAATAATTACAAATTCAAGTTGTTGGCTTACCTCCTCTTGGAAAGTCTCGTCACTGAATGCAACATGTTGGATACGTTTGAAAAGAGATTTGACTTGGTCTCTGGTGGAACTTTTTGTTGATTCATGTCTCTGCTGAAGAGCTTTCTGGTACAAACTGGCCTTGTGCCCCCTTGGTTTGGATTGTCTAGTAACTTTTGCGGGACTATGATTGGTGCATTTTGAGCTTTCTATGTCCACATGTCGAACTTTGACATGGCGAGTTAGTGATTTGATTAATTTGACATTTTCTATGCAAGGAATATTGCCATGAGCAGATATAGGCTTCATGCATGTCCAGCAAAACTGAAGTCCGCATCTGCAATTCATGTGTGGACAACCGCCATTCTTCTCCATAAACCTGTGACACGAGGGACAAAGGCGCCCTTCAATTTCAATCACTGCATATGTGGAAGGTTTGGAAGGAATGCTCGGTAGATCAATGACGTCATCCGTCTCTTGGTAAGGTTTTAGAGAGGGGAGAGCTTGTGAATATTCTTCTGCCTGGACACAATTGGCAGGCCAATGGGGTTTACCAAGACATGCGAAACAAACAGACTGGCCGCAAACACATGTTATGTCAAATGTACAGCCTATGACCTTCTTCCCAGATGTGACACGTATAGCTCGGCCACATGAAGGGTTAGGACACCACTTAGTGTCCAGGGATGTTTCAATCTCAGCCTCACACTGACGCTGAAGGTAGAGGTTTAAATCATTCACATGAACTAAAGACAAGAGAGTAGCGGGGCCTACAGGGACATTGCAGTCATATCCAGGGCAAGTCAATTTGAAAGCTCCAGTTTTCATCTTTGTGTTGAAATGAGTTCTCCAGCAGCTGTCACAGAACACGTGACCACATTTATTTAACTTCGTGCCAGGTGATGACTCGTAATGAGAGGATGTGACGTCAGCATAACATATTTCACAAAACAAAACCTTCTCCCAATCTTCTGAAAGTTTGTACAGCTCTTCTGAACTATCCACTTTCTCTTCAATTACAATTTTACTGATTTGTTCTGAAGTGAAGAAAGCTTCAATGTTCATGTTCAATTTGTCTGTCAAATAATTTCTGGGTACAGTCTCATGACTTTGTAAGACATTTCCTAACTTCACTAATCCTTCTTGCTTCATGTCCAACAAAGTGGAGATGATTGAACTAGTGATTTCTTCCAGGGTCATCTTCTGAAACGGAAGTGAGTCTGTGATTCGCTTGGTATCTGAACAAATCAAAGAGTTGAATTGAACTTTGTAGCTGCTTTGTCCCACATCGTAAAATCCATCCTGGATGAGAACCAAGAATGACGTCAGACCTGAGCCCAACTTGACGCTTCGTGACGTGCTCAGAGTGTTGACAATGTCGTCTGTGATGTTGATAGTGAAACGTCTTGGCTCGCAATCAGCTTCAGAAAAGTTCTGACCAAATCTTTCTTTCAGTTTTTCTGGAGAGATTTCAGAGTCACACAAAATGACTTTTCCATAACGTAAAACAACTTCTTTTTCTTTTTTGTAATGTTCTACTTTCGTCTTGATTTGTTTACTGAGCTGCATTGGTTTGAACTCGTCAGTATAGAAAATGTGAGATTTGTTTTCAACATCTATTTTTGGATTTGGCTTTGAAGATTTTTTTGTTCTTTTTGCAGACTTGTCTGTGCTACAGAATGATCGGGCTCTTTCCGCTTGAGCAATCAAGCAAGACAAAATAGTAGCAGTGTTTTCTTGTCCTTCATTTTGGTCGCAATCATTTTCGACTTCCGAATCGCTGTCTTTGTCACTAGTGCTGAAGATTGTGTCTTCTTGAACATCCTTGCTGTCATCATTGATGTCTTCCTCCCACATGATGTCCACATCGTCTTGAATTATTTCCTCGTCATATTTGGCCAGGTCCTTTATTGACAACTTATGTCTATGTCTGTGTGCCTTTTTTGATGTTCTGACATTAGATCTCATCTCCAGCTTCCCAGCTTCGTTCATCTCCAGCTTGACGTCTGTGTACTTTGGGTTGAAGGACAATGAGCAGCTACGTGGACAAGGGTAAAAGACTTCCAGTCTGTACTCTGGCTTGGAGCTGGACAGTGGGCCGTGTTCATTTGCTCCAGAAATGGTGAAGACGTTGACATTTTGAGCGTTTAATGCCGGACCATTTGCTTTTGTAACTTTAGACTTTCTTAAAATTTCCGCTTTAGCGCGTTTTATCTTTCGGCTTGACTTCTCGTCTGCTAATTTGTCCATGTTGAAACTGAAGTATCTCTTCTGGGTGGGAATGACATGTCCGTAAAGTCCACGATTGCAGACGAAGCTGACGCAGTTTGCCCTCCTCTTTAATTTGTGTCGCTCCAAGATGGACACCATGGCGTTGTCCTTGTCGAAGTAACCGGCTTTGATCATGTGACTAACCGTCGCTGGAAGACGCCATCTTTGTTTTTTGTTCAAAGACAGAATGACATCCGTTGACGTCAGAGCCTCGGAAATGTAACTGTCGTCTGTGGTGTTGCTGACAAGCAGCTCTATATCTTGTGTAGCCAGACTGGAGCGACCAACAATACAAGCCTGGCGGGCATATCTGGGAATACAAGAAAAAATAAACTCTGTACATATATCTTTACGTCATGCTTAAAATGTTTATACACAGTTGCAAAATGTTCCGATCATGGGAAATTAAAGTTTGTAGTTGTTGTATTTGTTTGTTTTTGTTTTTTTAAATAGATTTCATAGATGCACCTACACATAGATTGATGACGTCAGTTGATGTCACTCAAAACTGATTTAATAGACCCAGAATTATGTTTAGGTGACTATAATACAATAATGGAGATAATGGAGATCGTTGTTCGGTAACAAAGTAAATAGAAAGATAACATTGCATATTGTGTGTCTCAAACTTTACGCATGTGATTAAATGATCATCTAGTAATTAGTTGATGGGGGCCGCCAGACAGAAGGGTCGGGGAAGAGCCAATCCTGGCCACGGGATAAAATCCTTTTCCGGGTCAAAGGTTCATAAAAGGGATTTATCTCGAACCTTTTTGGACACTTCAAATAGGTTTCGTGGAGAGGGGATAAATACTGTGTGGGCGACATCGTTTCGACAAAAACGACAAGGCTTTCATCTCATTTCTGTAAGATGATCCATAGTCGCTTATCAACTGAAGGAAGACATAAATTCCATTAATATATTGGAAACTTTAATGAAGTCTTCTAAATTGAAGTATTACATAAGCTAATCAAAGACATTTTTTTAAGAATTTGCTGGACATGTGTGTGTGTCTGCTGTGCGTGTGTGTGGGTTTTGTAGTTAAATTGAATTAACACACCTGCCTATAAAAAAAATGCATTCATAGCCATAAATTAACTTTGATAAAAGAAACAAAAAAAAAAAAAACTGAAACAGAATGTTTCCGTCTAAAACTTTACCTTTTAGCCTGGAGTGAACGAAGTCCTCGCAGGGTGTTTCCTGACCTGACTCCGCCTTTGCTCACTTTATACACCATTTTAAGTGTGTCAATGTCACGTGATCTACTTGTTGCTGTTTCAACTTATTCGCTGGTGTTGGTGTGCTGAAGGTATACAATCCTCTCACTTTATATAGTCCTCAAAAAACTTTCGTTACAATCGGTGGTGCAACAACGCATAAATAGTTGAGCTGAGGGAGAGCTAAAAATAGCCGGGTATTAAAAGCACGCTTTTCGTTGGCTGGCTTTAATTAGGATCTTATTACGTCATAAATATTGATCCATAATTCGCTTCATGGTTGCCTCCCTTCTCCATCAGCTGTGCTGTGTGGGGTTTCCTAACCTATCATATTTGTAAAGATTTTATTTGTGAAATAAATAATTGTATATATTTTATAATTTTATTGACAATTTACTAACTGTGTATAGATTTACCTACTAGACCTGTTATTTTATTTAACTGATTCCATTCCTCGTGTAACCTATGTGTGGTATGCCTTATTTTGTGAGCATAATCCATTACAAATTCGTGTTATCTTTCCTTATCTATTTTTAACTCGTTCTGAACTCTATACAACATTTATTTTGTTAGTTTCTTGACGTTCTTAACTAATGAATCATGAATATTATAATGACATATATGTTACTACTTTTTGATATAACACCCAAAAAAAAACAACAATAAGACTTTTGTGAAGTTCTGTGTATAGTGGTATGTGTGTGTTTAGAATCACGCCTGTGTACTGTAGAGCCATTAAATTTATATTTATTTAAGGTGCTGTGAATGATAGCATTTTTAAATGTTTCAGTTAAATATTTTCTTTTTGACAAAAAGAGCCCCTAAAATCTTATTTCAAATACCACTTCTAATTTAACGTGACCTTCCCCTTGACCTCTTGAAACTGTTCGGTCTCTTGAACCGAGACTATTCGTTATGGACAAACTGGAACTCTCTGCCTACTACGACAGAAAAGTGTGGCCAGGTTTTTTACGTCTGTACATTATGTTATCTAATTCAACTATGACCTGGAAGTGACGTTTCACTTCAATGTATTATTGCATATATATGTGATGACTGTATTGTCGACACACAAAAAATTACTTGTCCATGCATTCCAGTTTTGCCATGCTGGACTGACCTGAGTTGTTCCTAAGTTTGAGTTGATAGAATGTCTGAATGCCTGGCTATTGAAGGAATTTTGAATGAGGCTGTGTTTGTGTGTGAGAGAGTGATACAATCATGCAGATCTACATTATAAGTTTGCATAGAGGCTGTAAGTTTAAATCATTTAGTAGATGGAAACAATGACAAGAAACAAAAAAACTACTTTGGAATAGTTCAATATATAATTGTGTTTATTACAAGCTGTAGTCAGTGCATTACTGGAATTTATAATCTACAGTGAGCTGTGCCAGAGCTAATTAAAAGTCTGTGATTGATTATATGTTGTTTATAAATATGAATTATTTAGCACTTCTTCCCTAGTGCTATTAGAGCATGGAATGGATTGCCTGAGCTAGCCAGGAAAACCATTGACTTGGCAGAATTTAAGTCATTGGTTAATATGTATGACTAAATGCATGACGCGTAGGATGTAATCATCTTCTTTTTTGAAGCAACGTCTGTATTATATAAGATAATATAAGAAAATGCTTAGTTTCGCATGATAATCTTTGTATCCTCATACGCTCACTTAGGTATAGGTTATTTGAATACATTAAAATTAATCTACTTCATTAGCCACCATGTCCTCTCATTTTAATTTGAACTTTGTCAAGAAAATTAATATAATATTTCGTTTGGATTTAGTGCTAAACTAATTATAATTGTTTCCGAGAATTCTCTCTCTCTCTAAATTGATCCTGTAGCTTGTAAGTTCTGCGACATACTAATCTATTGAAATGGTTAGACGAATCAAAGAAAATTAAAACATCCTGAAATTGCTATAGAGCCCTAGTGACCAAATTAGTTTATACCTATAACACCTAGTCACGTGTTCTGCAGATATTTTATAGACTTTGTAACTGCTTCGTCTTGTGATCTATCTCCTTAGATTTCCGAGACATCTTTGTTTCAACTTCTCATTAAGATCCCATTCAATCATGCCTGACAGAATGTCTTCCCTCGCTGATGATCAGCGAGTTGAACGTAGTTTGATCTTCAATCACCTCGGTGTCAGCGGTCAATCCTGTGGTTGGACATCTCCGGACAAGTTGGACTGTGTGATTAAAGATTAGGCTCAAAACGAGGCGTGAAGCCTTTAAGCTCCCACTGACCGGCGATGAAGGTAAAAAAAAAACGTGTGACCAGTAAATCTACCTGTGATTGGTGGACGTTGGATGGGTCGAAAGGTCACTTCCTGGTCCTAGCCTTTTGTGTGTGTGTGACTTTTTTTTAATTAGTAATTTTTTTTAAAGCACAATGACAACTATTTTCGCAATTAAATCTACAGATATTCGAAAATGAAACTAGAATGTTGGGCTCATATTGGGCTTTAAGTTATTGATGTTATTTCAAGTGCTCCCGAGGTGCTAATTGAATCTGAACAAACTATTACAAGAGGTTTAACAAGATAATGCAATACAAGAATTAGGAACAGAGATGTTCAACGTTTCTTCAACTGTGGTCCATAAGGAGAAAAAAAAAAAGGCCCTTTTTGATCCGCAAACGCCTATTGAGCTAAAGGTATTAAGTTAATGTTTTTGGGTATACAGTTCATCGGGGGCATGTGTGGCCAGCACAGTGACTACTTAACTTTTTGGTGGTCTTATAATTGGTGGTCTCGTTGGTATTCATGTTCTTGTTGTTGGCAGTGGTGCTGGGCTGTTGTTGTATTTTATTATTTGCTGATGCTACTTTAAGTGTTAATAGTGGTGGTGGTGATGGGGTTGATGTTGTTGTTAGTGGTGGTGGTGATGGGGTTGATGTTGTTGTTAGTGGTGGTGGTGATGGGGTTGATGTTGTTAGTGGTGGTTTTGATAGTGTTCATTTTGTTAATGGTGGTGGCATTGCCACTGTTGATGTTGTCAGAGGTGGTGTTGATATTGTTAATATTGTTGTTGGTTGTGGTGTTGATATTGTTAATATTGTTGTTGGTTGTGGTGTTGATATTGTTAATATTGTTGTTGGTTGTGGTGTTGATGATTTTACTGATGTTGTTGGTTGTGTTGTTGATGTTAATGTTGTTGATGCTGGGGGTGTTGTTATAGTTGATGTTGTTATTGTTGCTTGCAGTGGTGTTTGTGATATTTGTAATGTGTGAATATTTTATTTTATGTCTTCTGCATAAGTAACGGTAAACTTAAATCTCTAGACCGAGATCAAGAATTGAACTGGACAGGGGTTTTGGGGGGGGGGGGGGGGGGGTTAGTGACACATTGAGGTAGAAAGCTAAATTACCACACTCACACAAAAAATACACACATCGGCTGTCCAAATTACTTCTGAAGGTAATATTCAAGAAATGTAAATGCAAAGTTGAAGTTCTCTTGTTTAAAATGTATCGGATGGTCGACCTACTTTTTATTAAGCAAATAGTCACGAATGTAGCAGGTTTTTTTTTTTTTTTTTTTTTTTGGGAAAAAAAGGGGGGGGGGGGTTGTTGCTTCACTAAAGATAGAAGACGTTAGAGAAAGACTTGGTCGTCTGCAGTCCTCTTCTTTACTTTTGGTTAGGATTGCCTTACATTCCACCCCCCCCCCCCCCCAATGGCCACTCCCTTGGTGACCAGATCACATCAGTGCCTTATAATAGACTTTTTTTTCTCCCTATTTTTCTCCTCTGACTCCCAAATTTTAATACAACATCGGTAGAAATGGCCGCCACCTTCAGAGCGAACCATGGGAACGAAGAGAATTGTTTCTTTGATTGGCTCCCTCCTCCAGTGTATGACCGACGCTACTCATTTACCACCGTCCATTAAGCAACGGGATCATATGACAAGATTCTGTGCCGACAAGATGTTTTAGACATCCGACCATGTTGAGGTGGACGCGCTCAATATCGGCTTTGATGGGTGGTCAGTCTAAAATAATTTCAAGTGTCCGTCGTGTCCGCGCTGGAATGTAGCACTACTCGTTGTTTGACAAGAGCTCTTTTTTTTTTTGGGGGGGGGGGGGGGGAGAATTTACGGAGAATTTAAATTTCGTTTTATCATTGAGGTTCGGTCATTAGAAAAAGTGCGAATCTTGAAGTGCAGGCTAAATTAAAGGCTAACAAAAATAAAAAGCGATGACTATATTGACGATCAAAAAGTCCCTCTGAGACGATTTTTTTCTAAATACCACATGACATTCTACTCGAGTAGCACATGACATTCTACTCAAGTACCACGTCATTCTACTCAAGTACAAAATGACATTCTACTCAAATACAACATGTCATTCTCCTCAAATACAACATGTCATTCTACTCAAGTACAACATGAAATTCTACTCGAGTAGCACATGACATTTTACTCAAATACAAAATGACATTCTACTCAAATACAACATGTCATTCTACTCAAGTACCACGTCATTCTACTCAAATACAACATGACATTCTACTCAAGTACCACGCCATTCTACTAAATACAACATGACATTCTACTCAAATACAACATGACATTCTACTCAAATACAACATGTCATTCTACTCAAGTACCACGTCATTCTACTCAAGTACAACATAACATTCTACTCAAGTAAAACATGACATTCTACTCAAGTACCACGTCATTCTACTCAAGTACATCATGACATTCTACTCAAGTACAACATGACATTCTACTCAAAAACAACATGACATTCTACTCAAGTACAACATGACATTCTACTCAAGTACAACATGACATTCTACTCAAGTACAACATGACATTCTACTCAAGTACAACATGACATTCTACTCAAATACAACATGACATTCTACTCAAATACAACATGACATTCTACTCAAATACAACATGTTATTCTACTTAAATACAACATGACATTCTACTCAAGTACCACGTTATTCTACTCAAGGACAACATGACATTCTACTCAAATACAACATGTCATTCTACTCAAATACAACATGTTATTCTCCTCAAATACAACATAACATTCTACTCAAGTACCACGTCATTCTACTCAAGAACCACGTCATTCTACTCAAGTACAACATGAAATTCTACTCAAGTACAACATGACATTCTACTCAAATACAACATGTTATTCTACTCAAATACAACATAACATTCTACTCAAGTACCACGTCATTCTATTCAAGAACCACGTCATTCTACTCAAGTACAACATGACATTCTACTCAAGTACAACATGACATTCTACTCAAATACAACATGACATTCTACTCAAATACAACATGTTATTCTACTCAAATACATCATGTTATTCTTCTCAAGAACCACGTCATTCTACTCAAGTACAACATGACATTCTACTCAAATACAACATGACATTCTACTCAAATACAACTTGTCATTCTACTCAAATGCAACATGACATTCTACTCAAATACAACATGTCATTCTACTCAAGTACAACATGATATTCTACTCAAGTACAACATGACATTCTACTCAAGTACAACATGACATTCTACTCAAATACAACATGTCATTCTACTCAAATACAACATGACATTCTACTCAAGTACAACATGACATTCTACTCAAATACAACATGTCATTCTACTCAAATACAACATGTTATTCTACTCAAATACAACATAACATTCTACTCAAGTACCACGTCATTCTACTCAAGAACCACGTCATTCTACTCAAGTACAACATGACATTCTACTCAAGTACAACATGACATTCTACTCAAATACAACATGACATTCTACTCAAATACAACATGTTATTCTACTCAAATACATCATGTTATTCTTCTCAAGAACCACGTCATTCTACTCAAATACAACATGACATTCTACTCAAGTACAACATAACATTCTACTCAAATACAACATGTCATTCTACTCAAATACAACAGGTTATTCTACTCAAATACAACATAACATTCTACTCAAGTACCACGTCATTCTACTCAAGTACAACATGACATTCTACTCAATTACAACATGACATTTTACTCAAGTACAACATGACATTCTACTCAAATACAACATGATATTCTACTCAAATACAACATGTTATTCTACTCAAATACAACATAACATTCTACTCAAGTACCACGTCATTCTACTCAAGAACCACGTCATTCTACTCAAGTACAACATGACATTCTACTCAAGTACAACATGACATTCTACTCAAATACAACATGACATTCTACTCAAATACATCATGTTATTCTTCT
This sequence comes from Biomphalaria glabrata, assembly GCF_947242115.1. Classification (NCBI taxonomy): domain Eukaryota; kingdom Metazoa; phylum Mollusca; class Gastropoda; family Planorbidae; genus Biomphalaria; species Biomphalaria glabrata. The sequence goes on from NC_074716.1 coordinate 22,735,485, forward strand.
CAAGAACCACGTCATTCTACTCAAGTACAACATGACATTCTACTCAAATACAACATGACATTCTACTCAAATACAACTTGTCATTCTACTCAAATGCATCATGACATTCTACTCAAGTACCACGTCATTCTACTAAAATACAACATGTCATTCTACTCAAATACAACATGTCATTCTACTCAAATACAACATGTTATTCTACTCAAGTAACACGTCATTCTACTCAAATACAACATGACATTCTACTCAAGTATCACGTTATTCTACTCAAGAACCACGTGACATTCTACTCAAGGAGGACCTACTATTCAACTCGACTGGCTTTGTTTTGCTATTCAGTTGTTTTTAGACAGAAATATTGGATTCTGTTTGCTATTAAATATGAGATTCCATTGTCTCCGGAAAGAAACTTAGGATTCTTTTTGCTATTAAAATATAAAATTTAGTTGTTTTTTTCCCCTACAAAAACATGTGCACGACGTGACCTTATAATTTATCTTGTATTCACTACATTTATTACTTTGCTTCGGTTTGTACTAGTCACATATCACGCACCATAGAACACGTAGTACCAATGAGTTCAACTTACTTATGGCGAGAATGAGCACTATTATAAAACAGAAAGTTCAAAGTTCCAACAACGGCCTAGTGATCACGTGATCAAGACTTAAAAGTGAAAACGAACTGAATGAGCTTCAACAACCAATACCACTCACGTCTGACTTAGATGTAGTGATACCCTGAGCGAAAACTTTGTTCTTTTTCAGCGTGACGACACATTACCTGGATTTATTACCAATGGGGCGAGGGGGGGGGGGGAGGCTTCTTTTTTTTTCCCTTTCAGAACTAACAGACATAAGTTACTTTAGCAACAACTGCCTTATATGTCTGACTGTATGTCTGGCTGTCTGTGTGTCTAGTTCTCGTGACCTGTGAAATTGCGCAGGAAGTTTTTTGTTTTGTTTTGTTGATATTTTCTTTCTGTCGCCGTTTGATTAAAAGTAAAAATAAAAATACAAACTTCTCTTCTGTTCAAAGAAAGTTGAAAATAGTTTCGTTTCCATTGATAAGTTGTTTTTTTATGCTTTTATGAGTCTACGGTTAGTTAGGATTCGAGTTGGATGAGGGAACAAAATAAGGTCAGGAAAAGAACATCAAAAATAGCAAAGGAAAGAAATAGAAAAGAAAAATGAGAGAGCTAGAAGAAGGAGACGAAGACAAATTGAGTCGGAAGAGAAAAAGGTTTCATTAAAATCATCTTAAAACAATCTATCAATCAGGATTGCATTAACTTGATTTATACAATGTCATCACCTGCATCATCAGCGCATTGACGAATACACTGTTATAGTACCGGATTGACGACAATGCAAAACTGTGTAGCCGCTTAGGGTTAAATAGGGCATCACCCTTTAAGGAAGCCTCCCCCCCCCCCTGCCTACCGAACACCCAATCGACAGCCCCCCCCCTCCTGTCAATATTAACCTTTACAGTGCGGCTACAGTATGTCAAATTATCAGACGCAAACACGCCGCCATTAAATAAATGCTTTAACAGAACAAAAAGTTCGACAACTCGTGGGAGGCAGTTAAAGCCAAACACATGGTTTGCTCTAACTAGCTGTGAAACAGACGTCTGGGCAGAATTTATTTATTTGAGAAATTAGATATCTAGACTGGTATCCCTTCGACTGCCGCCTGCACTGCCATTGTCCAGTCACTCAGAGATGTGGAAACAATCTCCGCCCATGTTCGCTGGACCACGGGCCGCTGTATCAAATAATAAGCTCGACTCCCACTTGGGGAAGCCACCTTTGATCTGCTCAAATTGTTTATGCCGACTTCCAGATTTGGTCTCCCTAGTTTCAGCGCCTGGCATTATAAAGTAGACGAGACTTGCCACCGTGGGCTGTAGATCCGGAAATTCGGACAAATTAATAATGTGTGAAAACCTTCAGCAAGAAAATATTCTACATAAACTTTTTTATTTCTTGGTAATTGGAAGGAAAAGACAAGCCCCATTTAGACTAAATGACCCGTGGAGGTTAAAGGTCAGTCGTGTCTGGAACGTTTGTCAAATACATAGGAATCTGAGCTTTTCTTGTATATCAAAATGCTATAGGCCCTACTTATACAAGAAAATAGAAAATAACTTCACCTTCATAAACTGTTCAAATCAGTGTATAACCATTAGTCTAGATTGACTAGATCAAGGGTGGGCAGACTTACCTTAAAAGGTCACATTGTAGATCTTATTGGGGGGGGGGGGGGGGGGGGTTCATTCAGTACGATTTTGACTATAATTCTTAATGACAACTATAAAACATTATAATAATAACGAGACAGAAGGAGTTTTATTCAATGGAGAACACTGTGTAATATCATAAGAGAGACAGATTCAAATTATCAAATTGCTTCAAAAGTAGACCTCCAGTACTTAATAATAAGGCTTGTCTTCGAGTCCGAAGATTAATACAGTATTTCCCGTGGCTGCGCAGCCCCAGCTGTGACCTGCATATTTTGCCACATCCAGGGCAAGCATAACCATTGTCCGCAGGTGGTCGATTTAGATTTTCTTTTCGTCGTCTGCGTTTGTCCTCGGCAGCAGATTTTCTTTTGGTCTCAAATGTGTATCCGTGAGTGACCTCCAGCTGTCTCGTTCCGACGCCGCATGCAGCCAGGTGCTCTCTTCTATGTCAGCCAAGGAAAGTTGAAGCGTTTCCGTGGGGCGCCTATGTTACGTCGACCACCTTTTAGCTCACCAAAAAGGACTGCTTTTGGCATACGTTCGTCTCCCATACGGGATACGTGCCCTGCCCAGCGTAGTTGTCGGACCATAAGAAGTCCCTCTATACTGTCCATACCTGCGTTCCCAAGGACATCGCTGTTTGTGGTGCGGTCCTGCCACCGTATGTCCATGATGGAGCGCAAGCATCTTTGGTGAAAGCGCTCAAGAAGTCTTAGTTGTTTTTTATATAGTGTCCATGTCTCAGAGCCATATAGAAGGGTTGAGAGAACCACCGCCTGGTAGACATTCATTTTTGTAGGCAGGTGGAGCGATTTGTTCTTCCAGACTCTCGCCTGAAGGCGTCCAAAAGCGCTACTAGCCCTGGCCAGACGGTTAGCAACTTCCCTTGAAAGTGAGGCGTCATTTGACACTATACTACCCAGATATGTGAAGTGGTCTACCGCGTTAAGTGACTGTCCGTTTACTGTGATCCTTGGGGCTGAGTATGTTTCATTGGGTGACTTCTGGAACATGACTTCTGTTTTCCCGAGGTTTATAGATAGACCGAAAGAGGCGGCAGCGTATGTAAATTCGTTTACCGCGTTCTGGAGGTCATGTTCATTGTGAGCTAGCAGGGCGCAATCATCGGCATAGAGTAGCTCCGTTATGACCATCTCCTTTGTTCTTGTATGGGATAGTAGACGCCGGAGATTGAACACATTGCCGTCACAACGAAACCGGATGTCGATGCCTTCATGCAATCTCTGCCTCATTTGACCCAGCATTACGCTAAAGAAGATAGCAAATAGAGTATGGCCAAGTACACAGCCCTGCTTCACGCCATTTTCTATTGGGAAGTGATCAGAAAGGGCACCATTGTGTCTAATCTGGCCACTTTGTCCCACCTGAATCTGCTTGAGAATGGATAGGAACGTAGATGGGCATCCCAGCCTGGCCAAAATCCTACACAAACCATCGCGACTGACTGTGTCGAAAGCCTTGGTGAGGTCCACAGCGTACAGGTTTAGGTTCTGCTCTTTGCATTTTTCTTGTAGTTGTCTCAGAACAAAGATCATGTCAGATGTATCTCTACCGGCTCTGAAACCACATTAGCTTTCAGATAAGACCTTGTCCACTAAAGAGTGGGTTAGTCGGTCAAGCAACACTCGAGCAAAGATCTTTCCTGCTACTGACAGAGGTGTAATGCCTCGATAGTTGGAGCAGTTAGACTTGTCACCATTTTTGTATAGGGATACAGTACTTCAATAAAAAACAACGAATGTTTAATTAAAAGTCTATTTTTTAGCAAAACTTTAAAAAAGCGTTTTAACTAAAGATTGTTTCCCTAAGATTTCATTGTCTTCCCCCATCCTTTTTTCTTTTTCCTATCTATATATTTTTTCCCTCAAAAACGTTTGTTAAGTTACGTTAAGATTAGTTGTTTCGGCTAACTGTAGTCTCTTGTAATGGGAGGCCTACCAGTGGAGCAGACGTCGGTGACGTAGGTTGCTGGGGGTATGAAATAATTAAGCATAATTTTTACTGTATTAGATTTATAGCATTTGAACAATAGACACATCATAGGGCGTTGTACTGGCCACACATTACGCTTATTACAAGTTGGCCTGGAAACTGGAAAGCTATGCAATACTCATCTGCCCCGTGGATTGCACAAATTACAATTTACTTTTAGTCAGGCCTACTCAAAACACAAAATTCACACCTGTGTCGTGTTTATTTGTACAACCTCTGTTTAGGCAGATGTTGAGGATGTCATACCAATGAAGGCATCACTAGATACATGTAGCTTGATGACAGGCACTAACATAAATTACAGGAAAGTGAGCCATGTGAACAGCTGACTAGAAAGAATGGGAATGCTAAATAGTCTTGAAATAGATAAATCATTAGCAGAATAAAGACTGCTGGAATAAGGAGCACAAATAAATGAAGGCCCTTTAAAAAGAAAGTTGAATGATTCCGATAGTTTAAAAGAAAAATAAAGATGTTGTCTAATAAACCAAATGACTAAGACTTAGGAATTTTACTGCTTTTCTTCTGTAGAACCTGGCGATTCAGGGGAAATAGTTCATGCAAATATAATGGTTTTGTAATCAACACAAGAGTTGCCTTTCTTTGATATTTTTTTGTTTTAAAAAATCATAAAAATGTTAACTTGTAGGCTATATAATGTAATATTAGGAACCAAAAAATCATTAAAGTAAATCTCTTTATCTTCCAAGCTATGACTTTAAAATTCCAATGTAAAAAAAATGTGTTTTGTTTATTTTATTGACAATTAAAAAAAAATATTTCTTTCATTTTTGACAAACCCTATTAATTGGGTGCTAAAATCATTCTAAATATGTGGCATTAATGTATTTTTTGTAACTTCATACCTGGGGTGCTATCAAAAAAAAAAAAAGATTAGCACAAGAATTTTGATAACATTAGGTCAAAATCATGAATTGCCAGTGTGTACATACAAAGTAAACGTCATGAAACTTAAACTTAATATACACATACATTTATAGACTATGCATAATTTGCTTTAAATTATGCAGTTATTTAATGGTAAAACAGTTGGAATGTCAAATTAATAAATTAATTAAATAAACAGCTATAAATTTTAAACTAAGAGATTAATTTAAATAGATTTATTCAAAACTCAATCCCATAATTTAATGTAAGCCAACTTAATAGGCAAGATACTTTTGCACTTAACCATCACTACTTTGTGAATTAATTCACAGTGGAATCAAATCAATCAATGATATCACATCATTAGACAGTCTTGGCATAGTGTGACTATAACTTTAACATTGTAGATAGACCACCAAAAAACACTCCACAGATTTATTGCATAAATTAGGCTATGTTTGTAAACACATAAGTTAATTAAAACCCTGGGTTAGTTATCAAACTGTTTTTTTCCATAGCTCCTCCAGTGTTCAAAGTGACATTAGTAAAATGTGACTGTCGGGTGGAGGGGTAGCGTGATGGACCAGTGGATAAACTCACTTCAAATGGATCATCAGAGTTGGTTGAGAGTTTAAATCTTTCCTCTGTGAAAGTAAGAAATATTTAAATGATTTTTTTTAAATGGCCACAATTTAAAAGAGAAACTACATGAAGACTTAAAGCAAAAAAAAGGCATTCTCAAAATAAAAAGTGAAAATAGATAAAAATAAAGTTCTATTGTTTTTACCTATAACTTGTTGAGATGAAGAACTAGTAGCAAGCTCTCGCCAGGTATCCCTATATCTGGTAGAATTTCAAACACAGAAATGAGATTGGGCTATATTTTGTACAAAAATTTGTATGCATTCTTATCAGATTAGTTTTAATGTAAATATTTGTTCCAAAGTGTGATATATATATATATATATAAAAAAGTGAAATATATCTCTATATCTATGCATCTGTGTCCATAAGATTATTGTGTATTTGAATTTGTATTTCACTGTAAAGCTGTTTTACTAAATATTCTTTCTTTTTTTTCATACAATATTGTTTCCATAATATTCAAGCTAATTCATTGTTGAAATCAATTCAACCTACTCATCGAAGTTCAGTCCAGTTGTCCAAGCAAGTAGTTCATCAACTTCCCAGTTTTCTAAAGCATCCACTCCCTGGGACTCAATGGTTGCAATCATGCCTGCTGTGGCCCCTTCAATCAGCTGTGTGGTCTCTTCATCATCAGCTTTGGTTTTCAGTAAACCTTGACTGTACCTGGCAATATGGGAGCCATTTAAAAACAAATTAGTCATCTTTTAGGCATCTCAACAGAGATCATTCTTAATACAGAAATATATGAACTTCTTTCCTTTACAAAATACACAAATTCCAAGGATTTTTTCATTGGTTTTGTTGTTGTTGTTTTTTTAGCATATTTATTGTCTAGTTTTGCCTTATCTCCATTACTTTATGAAAGCTTGTGCAGTGAAATATAAACTATATATATCCAATTAAACTTAGTGACCTAGTACTTCAAATACTTTTATTATTTAAGTCATGGAAATGCAATCCAGAAATTAATTAAACCTGCAAATTATAGCTGTCAAATTTTATAATCTTGAGTGAACAAAAAATCAATTTCCAGTAAATAAAAGTATAGAAATCTCATTCAGAGAGTAAATCTAAGCATTACAAAAACAAACAAAAAATATCTTTAAAAAAAAAAACAATCCACAGAAATGAAATCTCACTGTAAAATTAGTTCTTTTTATTTTTTTAAATGAACTTACAATTTCTGCATCCATTTAATTTTTTTCTCTTTTTTCCTTCTTTCAACATCTTGTCTTCTATTTAACTGCAGATAGAAATTGAAGTTGCACTGATTTAAATTATTCACATTGGCATTCAAGCTGAGTATTTATAAATTATTGTCAAGTAACTTGATCACCTAAGTGTAGCATCATAATATGGATTCCAAGTTTACTAATATAAATGACTCACTCGACTGTGATCAAACTTGTATTCTTTTCTGGATGTTTCCCAAGTGACAGGATCATTAAGAATATGGTGAATCAATCTATCAGAGACGAGTCTCCATCCATTGTTTTCTATCCTCTTATACCAGCCTTGTTTGTCTGTCAAATCAACAAAATATTTATCACAATTTAAGGAAAACTGCTTTTTTTAAATGATTTTATGTCAAAGAAAAGATCAATAACTACTAATATTTATAAATATGATATTTTCTATTCCACAGGTATAGGTAAAAAAAAAAAAGATTGATTTAAAAAATAATTCTACCATCTTCTTGGATCTTTGGCACACGAACATGACTATGTGTGTCTTTGGCTGTCAGTTTTTTAGATTGCGTATAATCTTTGGGGCTGTTGGCACACAAATCTTGAATGGGCCGATTAGTAAAAATTTTGTAATAAATATTTGGAGGGAACTTTTCCTGAAAAATATTTGAAAATAAAATCATTTTCCAAAAATTTCTAGCACTTATATTTTGTAAAGAGCTGTAAATTAAAATAAAACAACAAAATCATTTGAGTTAAACAATTTTCTTATTAGCGATTTTGAATTTCCAACAGTTCATTGAATTATTACATTATAACAATTAGCAATTTAAAATGAAAAATTATGCTGCAGGCTTATAGAAAGATGAAAAAGAAATACTTACACCTGCTAATCTAAATCGAATGTTTATTCCTGCAGCAGCATCTAACAGCTTTGCTTCATTGGGATTGATACATCTCAACATAGCACTTGGATCTCCTCGACATTTGAAGTTAATCAGATCTCTGTAATACTTGTACACTTGAATGTCCTTGAAGAACAGTAGAAGGTATATTTTTAAAAAAAAAAAGATATTAATTTTTTTTTTTATTCTGATTGCTGTCAAAAGTTAACTTACACAAGACAATTTTTTTTTTAACTCTGGGAAATGGTAAGATTAATTTCAGATATATTATGAAGACTTTGATAAAAACTTATATAGTCAAGCATTTTATTGCATTACAAGTACGGTATTTAGAAACTTTTCACAATCAGCAAATAGCAAAATATTAACTGTTCATTAATCATATTTCTTCAATCTATGTCATGAACTAATTATTTTTATTTCTCTTTAAATGCTTGTTTGTTTTACATGTTTTCGCATGTTCCTTGAGGGTTGAAGATAATCTACTGTCTAGTCCAAACTTCCTGCAGGATTATGGGGAATGGCAGCAGGCAGGGTATGAAGCTGGGACCATCGAGTTGACCAAATGACAGTCCAGCACACATACCGCATGACCAGGAAGCCATATTGTCTCATATTGGGGCCTACCTAATAAATTGTGAAAAAAAATCTTTGTTGCTAAATAAGTTAACAATAGAAACTAAAATATGGTTGATAAATAGACTAGTGGATCAGTTCAAAAGTTGCATGATTTAAATCCTAGTCTCTAGCTGAGTTTCCATTTTCAAATACTAACTTTTGGAGATGCTTCTGTAGACTCTCCAGTGGTGAAAGTGGTGGTTCATGCATCCATAAACCCATTCCTCTCCTCCCCATCAGTTGGGCAGGTTAAGTATTTAATACCTTACTTCTTGTGCTTCAATTAACTAAGAAACATCTCAAGAGTAAAGTCTAATTTTTTTGCTTTTGTAGAAACTCAAGGATATCTATAGAAACATCTTATCATATATATTTATATAATATACAAGTCTAAATATAGCTTCATTCTTATCATAAATATTTACATAATATACAAATCTAAATATAGCTATCAGCTTGTGATAGACAAAAAGATTGAATATCTTAAATTTACTATGTCTATATTAAATGTCACAATAACTACATAATTCACTATATAAGCCCTACATATTTAAATCTTCAATTTAAAATTAGATAGAAAGATGGTAACAAATGACTAGAAAAAAAAAAACTAGAAAAGGAAACAAAATTACAATATGTCTTCTCCATGCCCTCTGTATCTTAACAGCTGCTTGAATCTCATTGTGAATGTTTCTAGCTTCACTTCGTCGTGGTAAAAGGACATTTTGCTTGGATGTGTTTCTATTTGGATCATTTTTATTAATTACACTATCTTGATTTGAGTTTGATTGCTTCAAATGTTGTGGTCGCCAATGATCAGCAAGGTTTGTGAGAAAAAAACTGAATCTAAAGGGAAAAACATTTTTTTTATAAATTGATTATCAATGAGACCTAAACCAAACATTATAAGAAAAATTACAAAATGCTGATAAACAAAAAGGTTTTTCATTAAGTACAATACAACTGAATCAGCTTACGTTGCTATATTTTCCTTAGGTACATTGTCAAGTATTTGTTCTTGGACATACTGATGATAAAGTTGCTCTTTTTGAAGTCTTGCAATAGGATTCTAGTAATTAACAGAAATGTTCTCATTAATTATATTTATTTTAGATTTTTTTTTTCCATTAAGAAATTTTAAGTATTTTTAAAGAGCCTTTGATTGATCTAAAAAGAAATAAAATCTTTTTCAACATAACAGACTCACCTCACTATCCATTGTAGACAAATTTTAATTCAAAACAGGCTGACTCAAACTACTGATTCATGAGATGGAATAAAATAGCTGTGATTTTCCTTTATGCTAGCAATAGAGAATTAAAATTTATATGTGTCCACTTTTTAACCATAAAAAATTTTGTAATGTAAGTCTAAAGCTGCCCTTACTAAAGTTTTATTCTAATATGTATATACATTTTTTTCCTAGTCAAATTTCAATGTAAAAATACACAGAAAATATTACTTATTGATGTAAAAGTCAAAATGCATTGTAATCATTTCTTGGTACTTAGGTACTTATAGTGTCAGACCTGGTTAATCACTTTTTTAAAAAATCATTAAGTATATGTCCTTTGTAGAGTAATGACTGCCCTCTTTTTAAGCCCTAAATATTTTATGTTTTTTAATGTTGCAAACACATGATTTTGTGTTTACATTGTGTTTTTGCGTTTACATTTTTACATAAATAGATTTTCATAAATATATATATTCATGTAATGTTAGTTACCTTATCTTATCTTATAAAATACAGATGTTACTTCAAAAAAGATGATTATGTCCTACCAGTACTCATGTTCCTAGGTCAATCTAGTCATGCATGTTAACCAATGATTTAAATTCTGCCATCACTGGTATTCCTGGCTGATTTTGGCAACCCATTCTAAGCTCTAATAGCAGTAGGGAAGAAGGAGCATTTGTACAAATTTGTCCTAGCATATGGAATGTGAAATGTGCCTTTATCTTTGTTTCTTTCTGAGTATTTTATTAGGTTTTGTTTTTGTATTTGAAGTTCAATGTTTTATGTATAATTGCTACTTTACTTTTAAGTCTTCTTTCCTGAAGGCTTTCTAAATTTAGTTATTTTACTAAAGGTGCTACTCTAGTCAAATGTGAATATTCATTTGTCTTGAATCTCACTGCTCTATTTTATGTCTGCTCCAGTGTACCTTTGTCAATACACAAGAAATATATATGGATCTACATTTTTCAATATATGTTATTATTTTATGTATCAAAAATTTGTTTTTAAATATTTTTTTCATTTTGTTTTTGTTTACGTATAATAAAGATTTTATATTGATTATTTTATTTATTAGTAAAATAATGTTTTCCATAATTTTAATGATTTAAAATTTTACTTAATATTAATCATCTCCCACTTACCTTCCACCCACAACAAAAAAATTAGTCCTACTGATTGTTCTCTGACTTTTCATCAGCTTCTAAATATTTAATATACACTGTTTCTTTTAAACTGTAACCCCCTCTTACACACACACTCTTGTTTGATAGAAAGCTTGTCGTTTTTTTTTTCCGAATAGCAGTAGTCAGGTTGCAAATCTGTCAAAACCGGTTCTTAGTGAGCATCTGGGGGGTAAAAAGAACCTGTGTAAAAAATTTCATGTGAATCCATACTACAGTTGATGAGATCTCTTAAATTGAACAATAAGTGGTATTTTTGTGTATATATAGTCTATTGTAGATTATTTAGATCCACATGTGAATATATTATCTTATTAAAAAATGTTGTTTAATCTGGCATCTGTTGTCAAATTCTAAACATTTCATTTATTTATCATAGACACAGATAACCAAATATTATTGTTTAATACCATAAGGCAGCAAATCTTATGACTTTTAAATGAGCTCCAACTATAGGCAGCAGCCTAGTCGATATTATAGGCCTACTCAATCAGTTAGTCCTAAGGAAAACTCAATCACTCAGTTTCAGTTGAATAATTATCTTCAGTTCTAGTCTAGAGTTAGGTCTAGTCAATTCTATTTTAGTTACTAAAGACAAAGTCAATACTATATATATAGATTCTAGATATGTATATTCTCTGCATACTTAAGTCATAAGTTAATTATTGTTTAATTTTAACTGTGTATAATTACAAATGACGATGAACAGTATAATTTCATTAATTTATTAGTCAGTCAAGTCAGTGGCGAACTTTTTGTTTTATGGATTGACTTTAAAAATCGAAATGGGGCCTTCGATGGGAAGTTTAGTTTTACCAGATGCTCAGATGGCAGATCTAGATTCTAGACTGTCACTATAATTTTAATCTAGACCTATATCTATTATCTAGTGCTAGTCTATATCGTTGATTACCAAATAACAAAAAAAACTCATTAAATTTATTTATTAATTGGTATTCATTTATATTAATGAAGAGTAGGTAATCTAAAAAGTATTTATATTTTAATAGCGTGACCAAAAGATTAAATCATAAATGCATCTACTTGGGAATACTTGCTGTACGTTGCTAGTATAAACATTAGAACCGGAAATGCTTAATGTTTTTAATAAGTTAAGAGGTGTTAAAAAATCAATTCTTTGAATATGAGGGTCAAATCAACCATTTTAAAATATATATCTAGGTTTCTATATCTAGAGTCTATATAGATCTAGATCTTGAATGAATATTTTTAATAATTTCTTTTTATTATCATATTCAGATTCACTTCAAATATGACTTTCTTTCTGGAAATAGAGATCAATCTAGATCTAGATCTAAGAAATGAAAAATTAATAATTAATCTAGGTGCGCTGAGGCCAAGTGATTAGTTCCCCTTATGACCCACTAAACCCAGTGCCCAACAACAAAAGCGACACATGGCAACGACCTCAATTAAAGAAACATGACCACTTATCGACGTCTTATCATTGTGCCATTCATTGAGATCTTTTTAAATAAAATCTCTTTGAGTTGCCATTATAGTGGCTGTTGATATGTAGACCACATATAAAGGTACAAAAAAATTTTCTTACAGTGTAACATTACATAAGGTGTTAGATCTAAAACTAGATCGAGTTACAAGTAGAGTCTAGATCTAGAATCTAGATCTAATCTTAAATCTAGATTTGTCTAGATCTTCATTTCATTTGTCATTAGTAAATTTTTATAAATTATTTAGTCCTTGCCTTGTGACTTGTCTAGACTCTATCATGTTATGTACAGCCTTAAATATAAATTATTTATTTTGTGTCGCTCTATTCACTCTTTTGTTAATAAGTAATAAGCATCAGTGTTGTTATTTACTACTGGTACAGAGCACAACTGTCTTGAGATTTGAGATATAAAAACAAATCCTAATTGTCCTAATAAAATACTCAGAAAGACACAAAGAATGAAAGCTTTCTTTTGTTCAAGTTTCTATGTATGTTTATTTCTTCACAGATCTAGATTTAGATCTAAATCTTATACTCCTCTAAATCTAGATAATTGCCAGAGTGAATCTCCTTAGGTCAGTGTGATTATTAAATGTGTTTTTACTAAGAACACAGAACATATTTGTAGAAAACTACTACAGCTTGATATGTAATTAATGAAATTGTTTAAATTAGCACAGTTTATACATGTAGGCATTTATTGTAAATTAAAAATTACTACAAACAAAAAAAATTGACTCAGTGAATATAAGAGCCTATTAAGAGTGTGTGTGTGTTTTTGGGGGAGGCAGGGGAATATAATACAGTTTGTGGAGATGGGTTATCTCTATAAAAGTATTGCCTCTAGATCTATAACTGACAAAATTTTTTAAAATATGTGAAAAGAGTTTTATAAATTGTAAATATAGATGTTTCTTCTTTCAAACTGTTTACCTTATATAATACAGACGTTACTTCAAAAAAGAAGATGATTACATCCTACGCATGTGTGTTTCACTTTAATGATTTATCTATCAGGACTTTTATAATTTACATTAAAAATGTGTGTATTGCTGGAGAATTGTTATATTCTAGGACGCAATGAAGGATTCAAAGAAGGGTGTTTTTTGTTTAAAATTGTTCATTACTGACCTTTCACCTTTGAAACAGACATCTGTTTATGACTTCAATGTAACTCTGTTGTTGTTGTTTTTTATATATATGCTGCTTGTTATGTCAAAAAATACATAGGCCCCTGCACTTGTATCATAAACAACTTTAGTTTTCTTCATATACTGCATGATAGTGTTATGTATTAAATATCAAGTGATAATCCTGATGCATTACTTGCTAAATCTGAGAAGTATGGTGATAACAAGATGCAGCTTTATATTTGCTATAAACATATTTCTTATTAATTTGAATCTTATACAAATTTATTTTGTAGATGTTTACTTTTCAGTTGAAGGGAAATAAACCAACATGGCCACTAGTGTTATGGGGTTCACCCCAGACAATCCGATTATTCAGTTTACTGCTAGGCCAGCCCTCAGGACTAGAGAGTCTGTTGTTAGTGTGCCTCACTCATTAATACGCTCAGGCCACTCATCATCAATGGAAAGTATTGGTAAGATTATATTTTTGAATAGTACAATTCTGTACTTTCAGGTCCTTATTCTGACACAATACTAAGCTTAGCCTGAGATATTATTTGAATCAGTGTAATCCAAATTTAAATCATTAAACGAATTAACTCGAGCAAAATTCCAAGAATAAGCAATACAATTGAATTTAAACAACAAATCCACAGAAGCTTAAACTTATGGACTCCCCAGTTTACCGTTCTCACCATCTTTACAAAAATGTACACTAGCGGTACCAAACAATAGGTTCTAGAATATGCTCAATTATAGTCATTACATAGTTTAATAAAATAATTGCTTCCCTTAGACATCATCAGCTGTTCTTAGCTCTTCAAAGCAATGTCAGAATGTTATGAAAAGATATGTTTTGAAAAATAACTTGCTTTGTTATTTATTATGTCACACTATGTTACAATTGGCATGGTTCTAGCGCTATTAAAGTGTCACAGATCACAAGATTTAGTTTTGTGTTTATTAATTTAAGGGGCATAAAGGTATATGGCTTGGCCCCTCCTGTGGGGGGTCTCAATTTTCATTCCTGGTGAACATTGTATCTTGAAATTAAGAATATAAAGACACCTGTGAGCTCACCCAACAGTATCTGACATTAGTTAGGAAAGTAAAAGGGCTTGTTTGTTATGATGGCCAATTGACACCCTCGTTAACCATCGACCATAGAAACATATGAGATTTACATTATCTGACCTATGGATAACAAGGCCTTAAGGGAACTATACTTTACTTATTTATTTATTGCATAAAGGTTCATATGTATAACACTTGACGTATAATGTGGGCCAGAGTCTGCTCAAAATAACAAAGTAGCAATATAAATACTCTACTAATATTTCTCTTTAAATAATGGTTTACTGGTAGATGTAAATAATATTGATAATGCCTACTGAGTATAATGTTCTACTTATCTATTCTTTAGGTCTACTTCCAAGACAGAATGGTGAAAATAGTCCCTTAATATCTCATGCAAATATGTCTAGCATTGAAATAGAATCTCTTGTAAGGGAAAAAGTCAGGAACAAATATGATAAGCTAAAACAGGTATGTACTTCACTTTTTTTTTTTTACTTTCCTTTGCCATAGATTTAATTATCTTCAATAATATTACTTTTTTTATCATATCAGTCAATCAATCTTTGCTAGCAAATCTGACTATTTGTAATAAGGACATATAAAGATTTTCATGTTGATTGCAAGTTTTCTTTAGTTATTGATATGCCTAATAGCTTTCAAATTTCAATTATTGTTATTTTACTAGAATGTCTTAACAGTTTATTGTTTAAAAAAATATATTTTCAGGGTTTCAAACTGTATGATGTTGATAACAATGAAACTGTAACCAAAGGAGAATTCCGCAGAGTTTTAGAAATGTACTGCATGCCTTTAACAGCTGATCAATTTGATTCAATTCTAGCTAAGGTAAACACATTGACAAAATCTAATGTTTTTAATTAACCATTAGACTGGATTTACTTCAAGATGAAATTTCTCATACTTTCAGAGATATTTATGGTAACTAAAAACATTCTTTGACTTGAAATTTTGACAATAAACAATTCCTGAAAAGTTATAGTAAATGTGGTTACAGTTCACTCTTGATAATCCAACAGTCATAGAACTGTACATGGTAGTATTGGATTATCAAAAATGTCAGGTTAGCTGTACTTTATAGAATTTAAGGTATAATTTCAAGAAAATTCTAGATTTATTTATGATATAATAATATATTCTCTTAGACTTTCAAGGGTTTGAAATAAATAGTGGATAAAAAAGAAAAATGAATTGATATAAAAAATACAAAATGTGATTTCAGTTTTCACATACTATGCTAAATTACAATTTAAGGCTTCATTCATTCTAAAAAAATATAAGTACTACAGTAATGGCTTACATCTAATAAATGAATGTTCACATGTGTATGAAAAAACTCTGTAATAGTTTCTTTCTACCCAAACAATCTGGTCACATGACATTTTCTTGAATGTCTTTTAACATTATAACATGAGCAGCATCAGATTATTATACTATTATTATCCTAGTCTTTTATGGGTTAATGTAGGGCACTTTCTTAGCCTAAATGGGGTGCTTTTCTGGCACATTGTTCTTTAGGTATATTCAAAGCCAAATTATTAACTCACATCTGTATAATTATTAAAGAAACATGTTTCTAACATTAATAATGATGATTAAATGTAGCCAATTTATGTTAAATAATAAAAAGGTCAAATTTGATATATTTTAATTATGAAATTATTATGTTTTATTTATAGAGTTATTATATTTTTTTTATCTCATCTATATTTCAAAGATTGGCACTTATAAAGCAGGCACCACAGTAAACTATAGTGACTTCCTTAACAAATTTTCTGGGATTGAAACAGCTGGTAAAAATTGGTCAGCAAGGTATACCAAATTTTTTATTTAATCATTTATCTAAGTTACTAATATTTTGTGCAAGAGAAAACAAAATACTTTACACAAGCATTGCTTATCCATAAAATAATTTCCAAAAATATCTTGATGTATTTTTGTGTAAATAGCATGCTTACTTTATACAATCTGATATCCCCATCAGATAGACATGTTGTCGAAATGTATATAGGCATTTCCCACTTTATTTTAAAAAAGCTTATATCAACTCACTCTGTCTGTCTGGTAAAAAGTTTGTACACCTTATTTCTCCCACAACCATTCTCAGATCAAGTTGAAATTGTGCACAATTATTCATGGCATAGACAAGACTAGTCAATTACTGGGAGTTAACTCTTTCAATGTGGTGTTACTGTTAGCGAATAACTTTGCTTGCACTGTTCAGTGCGGCTTACTCTCAGCGAGTAACTTGGTCTATAATGTTTATTTCACTATCTTTTATATGTTAAACTTTCTCTCTTTTTTTTCATTTTCCGGATGTGGGAGTGATTGTTCTTTGTTTTGGTAGTAAATTCAATGCAGTACCAACTCATTTTTAAAAAAAGACAACATTGTGATAATGGTTCATCTTTTTAGTTTATTTCCCAGGACTCAAAAAAATGTAAATAATACAATGTCTCAGTGCATTTGTTCATATTTTATGAAATTTGAAGTGATTTGATGTGTTTAGTATTGTGATTTTTCAATATTTATGGATCAAATGTTTAATTAATAGTTTAAATCTTTCAGTATATCGATTTAAAAGAATTTTTTAATATATTACCTTTTTCCATGCTCAATTTAAAATTATGAAAAAAATATTTTTTCTTGAATAATAGATTTTATTTATTATAATTGTGTAGCCCATTCAGTTTCCTTTAAAATAAAATCAAATATGTTAGATTATTTAATAAAATAAAAAAAAGTTATGTTAGTTTTAGTAACCCATCCCGGAAAATTCCATTTTTTCCATCAAACTAATTCGCACTGAAAGAGTAATTTATTTTGTTTGATACATACAAGGGAAATTAATCCTTCAGTATTCACAGATATGGCTAAATATGTTGAGTTTTGTCCCCTGAGATAATTGAACACATTATTTCTGCCACACCCGTTCTCAGATCAACTGAAACTTTTAAACAACTATTTATTGTATGAATAATTAAAAATTTAACCAATTAGTTAATTAATTATTGGTTATTAATTATTTTGTTCAATATTGAATAAAGGAAATAGCTGCTACATTAGTGAGAGATATAATTGTAAGTGCATAGTTTTTTCCAATAAGCTTTGTTTTTTTTGTTTGTTTTTTTTTGCTTGTTTAATTTTGCATTCAAACTTGGAAGTTCTTTTATAAAGTTTCTGAGATTTCTCTATACTTCATAATATTAATATAGGATGGATATACAAGGTCCAAAAGAAGTAAATATGGACATATTGGAAAAACTTCTCAGGGATAAAGTAAGATATGCATTTAAGTTTATCAATATTTATTAACCTATTTAATGTTTTTTCAGCATTTCTTCAAATGATTTCAGATAGATTCAGTTAAAATACATTTTGTTGTACACAGATCAATTCTAACCTGAGATCAGTCATCAAAGGGCTTCAAATGTTTGACTTCAACATGGATGGGAAGATACAGAGACATGAGTTGAGAAGAGTTCTAGACACGCACTGTTTTAAATTTACAGACCAGCAATTTGAAAAGTTGAGTCTGGAATCATTTTGATTTTAAATTAAATGTAATGAGCATGTATCATTTTCTCATTTATTTTATAAGATCTGTTCTTATATTGGTAGATGAAATATGTTGTTGTTTGTCTTTTACAGTTTTTGGTAATGATAGATAAATCTACAAATCATGGATTTTATCTGATTTTTTTCTTGTTTCAGATTATGGCTACGTTATGATTTTCATCATACTGGTCTTGTCAATTATCGTGAATTTTTAGAAAGACTGGGCATCAATGTGAAACGAAGCAGCACAACTCCCCCATCCAACACAGTGGCTGGAGGTGAATGCTAAGAATGTACATCATTTCTAACCAAATACTCTCCTTGTAGAATTTGTACAAAATTTTTAATAAAAAAAATAAAACAATTTTAATAATTTCAGTGCTAAAATGGCCAACACTAAATACGGGACAAGCCAAACAAAGAAATGGAGTTGCTGGCCAAAGGAAAAACCAACAAAAAGAAGATGAAAAGCTATTGCAGTCATTAACTTTTGATCAAATTGAAATAGAGTTCCGCAATAGGGTAAGCACTTGAGAAAAAACATTTTCTTGCTTTACATTTATTTCAATTTAACAAATAATCAGAATTGTTTATTGTAAGCTTTCACTTCAGCCTTGTCACCAGTCATATGTAGCAAAGATATCATTTATTTACTATATTTAAAGATTTATAATTGACTAATTCATTAAAATTCTGTCAACAGATGCGCAAAAATTACATGCAGTTAAAAAAGGCTTTTATGACATTTGATAAGCATTTAGATGGATATGTATCAATTGAGGACCTCAAATCTATCCTGCATAATTTTACACTACCTTTAAGTGATCAACTGTTTATTCAGCTTATGGAAAGGTAAAGTTTTAAAAAATGTATTTATGTCAAGGATTTTTTAAATATTGCTGAATAATGAACTTAAAATTACCATTTCTTATTGTTACTTTTTTTTGATGTCTCAGATGTGGTGTTAGAGCTAGTGGAAGAGTAGCTTGGGAGCTCTTCTTAGAGAAATTTCAGAATCCAGTCAATATCGGCAATGGACAGACTCTACCTATACGATCAAATTACAGGTGGAAAATATTGTTTTGTTTTAATGTGTTTATGCAAATATAAGTTTAAATTGGAAGGAAATGTAATCTCATACTTTCTCAGATTTAATAGTTAGTATATATTGATAAATTTTGTTATTCTGGTTATAGAATCGGATATAGTTCTAATTTGTTTCTTATTCTAATAATCTGAATCCTCTCTTGACCTGTGTATTTATTATGTTATTTTGCATTTGAAAATATTTCAGAATTCATCCAATCATGGAAACACAGAAAGTAGTTGACTGGGACACAATTTGGACACAATTATACAAAAGAGTTCAGTCCCATTATAACAGCTTAAAGGAAGCCTTTCTTCAAATAGACAAGGTACTTTTTGAGATTGTCATTACAAAGCATATATCAGCTCACTCTGTCTGGTAAAATGTTTGTACACGTTATTTCTCCAACACCCAATCTCGGATCAAGCTCAAATTTTACACAATTATTTCTTTTACCTGACCAAGACAAGAATCAATGGAAAAAAATTAACCAGTTAGTTTGGTAAACAATTATTTTGTATCTCAAACAAGGAAAAGAATTTGTACTTGACTGAAGTGGTGGTATAAGCTGAATTAGTTCCCTTTATAGGTTGCTGCTTTAAATTGAAACAAAAAATATATAAAACTATACGATCTTCTCTAGTCATAAGTACATCACTAGTAGAGTGATTAGCATGTCAGCTCAAGGAGGCATGAGCCAAGAGTTCAAATTCAAGTGTTATTCCCTTTTTTTTTGTTTGTTAAAATGCTTTTAAAAAACAATTATGGTAAAATCCACCCAGATATCCTTTTCTTCTCATCCCCCATTTCCCAACTTGTCTAGATAAGTGATAGGATCATAGCGAATTGAGAAAGCTAAAGAGGCTAAACAAAAACAAATGGGTAAAAATATTATTAAATGCACAGATTTATTGTTGTTGGTCTAGATTACTCTAGATCTATTACAAATTGAATGACATGACTGATCCATATTAACTGATACAATTACACTTCATACAAGCTTGTTTTTTTTTAAAGTATTTTTTATGTTTTTCTTGTTTTCCTTGTATTATTTATGTATTAAATTTGTATATGATCTAATGCCTGAGTCTCTTTAAAGAACAGAGATGGTCGTGTAACTAAAAAAGAATTTCGAGAGCTGATAGAGAGATTCACATTTCGTCTGGATGATAAGCAGTTTAAAGAACTGATGCTACACATTGACCCTGATCAGAGAAACAATGTCGACTATCAAACTTTCCTCAGGCTCTTTGAAGAGAAGGAAACTAAGGTAACATTACCAGAGAATTCAGCTTTGGAAACTTAGGTAGCACAACTACCAGAGATTTAGCTCTGGAAACTAAGGTAGCATAACTACCAGAGATTTAGCTCTGGAAACTAAGGTAGCACAACTACCAGAGATTTAGCTCTGGAAACTAAGGTAACACTACTACCAGAGATTTTAGCACTGGAAACTAAGGTAGCACTACTATCAGTGATTTTAGCTCTGGAAACTAAGGTTTTCTTCTTTTTTCTTTGGTGCATGTGTGATTGGGTAGACAATCATCTTTACCATAAAATAATAATGCCTACCAATTCATGAATTATATCAAATGTTAATAGATTGACTTATATATTGAAAATATGTTGATTTACTTGATTTTTTTGAAATACTAGATATATTAAACATTTTTCTACAGGAGGGACACAAGTGGTTAAAGTCTGTCCATAAATATAACAACAAACCGAAACCTGCAATTATGGCTTGGGAAGCTGTAAGTACTTTAAAATGTTTTCATAATATAATTAGATTTTGTATTTCTTTTGTATGTTATAAATGTTCTTTCAGAGCTGAAGATTATTACTTCCTAGCCTAAACCTCCTGTTCAAACCCAGGTTCATCGATAACAATCCAGAGCACATACTACTTGACCAGGAAGCCATTTCCACTAGTTCAGAATAATCCTAGTGAGCTGCCAAATCAATGACTCAATGACCAGAAGTTATGCTGGCTTCCAATTTTTCACTGAGCATAAAATTCGAAATTCAGACTTGTCTTAAAAGTATATTAAAACTATGTTCAAAGTATTTAAGAAGCATATTGGCACTTTACTGTGCATTACAGATGGGCTCAGAAAAATATTTTTTTAGCAGCTAAAAGTGCCAATAGTAGTCTAAAGTTAAAAACCATTTGCAGTAAGCCATTGGCTTACTTCATTGTGACATCCAATTAAGTATATCAAAGTTTGTCATTTCTTTCAGAAATTATCCATTATAACTACCGCATAAAAATAATCTTTTAATTCTTTAACTCTGCAGGTTGAAGATTTACTTAGAGAGAAAATAACATTCTACTGGAAGGATTTTTCAGACTGGCTTTCTTATCATGATCGCAGTGGACAGGGCTACATGTCTAAAAGCACTTTGAAAAAGATCCTGGATATGCAAGTTTTACCTATCTCTGATGAGCACTTTGAAAAGTAAGCAAGGTTGAAAAAAGTTATTTTGCAATACTAAAATGAATCATTGGACCAGCGTCTTATTTTGAACTAAATTCTTCAGAAGTTAAACACATTAAATGTCATACTGGTAATATTAATTACTTATTGGCAGCTAAATTTCATTTTATTAGACCAATGAGCATGAGAGCAAATAAGAAAAACAGTCACATCTTTGCCTCCATATTCTTACAGTTAGGTGAACACTTAAAATTGACCTGTTCTCAACATTCTTCTTCCTTTTTTTTTTTTTTTCTAACTTTACTAAACATGTCTACATATTTGCTCTTTGCCATGTTTTTATGACTTAAAAAATCTTATGATGTTAACATTCATCTTCTTGTTACTTAAAGTTTAGTTTAGTTTTGGATTTTTGGCACATTGGCACAATTCAGGTCCTGTCGTGCCCTTCTTGTTACTTAAAAAAAAGTCAAAATGACTCTCATATACATAATAAATGCATTCTTTCTCCTTTAAAACATACATTTTATTTGTATAATAGAAAACACCTTTTTTTTTAAATAATAAAACCGTTTTCATAAATATTTGAAAAACAAACTGAAAAATGAATTGTTATTTTTTTCTGTGTGTAATATTAATATTGAGTAGTTTTACAAATGGTGTATTTATATGAAAAAACTGCTTGCTTATAAAATTTTCAAAATTAAACAGTTTGTTTTCAGAAAACAAAAAAGTAAGTGTTGCATCAGAACTTTGAAAGATCTAAAATATTGGGCTTTTCAATATATTTTTTTAAATTTTTGTTCTAAATTGGACAAACAGACAGACAGACAACACAAAACTAATAGCAGTTATTCCACTTTCAGGGGCTGGTAAAAATGTCTCTACTACTAGTATGAAACAGATAAATTGAATAATGCGCAAAATAGTAGCAATCTAGATAACAGAAAAATTTATTAATTTACAGTTTGATTATTAAGTTTGAATAATTTGTTTAGTTTATAGTCAACATGAATATATCCTTGTTTTTCTCTTTAGTCTAATAAACAGATGCAGTGACTTTAAAGATGGGAAAGTGAACTACATGGAATTTCTGACTAGACTTGGTGTGGATATATCCCCTGGAGATGTGACTGGTGTCAGTGCACAAATAACAGATGGCAGCAATTTGGCAGAGCTAAAGAGAAATATGGATCAAATAAACAGGTGTTGTGATGCTATTACTTCTCCTGATATTTTAATAAGCAGTAACTGTAGAACTTATCGAATGAATATCTGTGTGAAAGACTTGGGATGAATGAAAATATTTTTTCTTGTAACATCTTAAAATAATAATTCCATTCGTTTGGTACTAAGGAACAACAAGATTGCATGTTCTCAGTCCCAGAGGTCAAGCCTGATGACAGCTGATGAAGTTATTGTAAGGTTCAAGGACAAGATAGCACAATGGTCACCAGAACTTAGGAAAGCCTTTGTAGCATGTGATCAAAAAAATAAAGGCTACATTACCAAAAAAGCATTCAGAAAGGTGAAACTTTTAATCATGGGACTTTTTTATTTGACTTTAAGTTTTGGTATAGAAAGATCTAAATATAAATTCTTATCTGAAACCAGTAATCATTAGTGTATGTTTTAGTGATCATATGTCTGATGCTTATTAGATTTTCATTTCTTTTATTCCCAATCAATTTAAAGATAAGCTGAACACTTTTGTGATAGTGGAAGATTTTATAATTCTCATTCTACATTTGTATATTTCGTAGGTTCTTGCAGATCTTGGTATTTTAATGGCTGATGATCAATTTGCCCAACTCATGTCCAAATTGAATATACACAATGGCCACATGCAATATATAGACTTTATTATGAACTTTGGTGACCCTCGCCATCCTGACGCATCACCAGGAATAACTCCGCATGTCAGTAATCATAGAGTGAATGCAATACGAGGAGATGAGCATTCTATGACTGTAGAAGAGGTAGAAATAAAGTTGAGACAAAAGCTGAGAGAGAATTTCACAGTAAGTTTCAATCAATTATGATTTTTCACCATTTCACTGCTGTATCTACCTGATTTTTTTAAATTCTAATATTTTTAACTATACTACTTTAATCTTATCATTGTCTTTATGGTAAGCTGCAGATTGGAAAAGACATTGTTTGTGGGGTGGGGGAGAATTCTTTTACTCATTGATTATTTACACAAAAAAAGAGACCTGCCAAAGCTGTTGGGATTAATAAATAAGCCAACATATGCATGAACTCTCCAACCACTAAAATGATTGATTTATTAAGCTTGATTGTCAAATACTCATGAAACTACACTTTCGTAAACACTATATCATATTTGTGAATCTAATTCACTGACTTCAGGTTCATATATGGCTTTATATTTTCTTTTTTTTTAATTCTTGGTAGATAATATTTAGATTTGGCTGTACCTCTTATTTTCAACCAAAATGCATCATACTATAGTCATGCTTAGGCTAATAATTTCAAATTGTACATAAGATAGAATATTTATGTAAGAAAAACATTTTCTAACTAAAAAAAACATTAAGTAGTATTGCTACTGAATAAAAAAAAATATGAACTTTAATCCTTATAATATCTACATAAATCCTTTTAATGATTTTGTTTATGATAATTTTAAATATTTTGTTTCTCTTAGAATCTTAGAGAAGCTTTTTACAAGTTTGATGACCTGAGTAAAGGCTGTCTTGATAGAGCTAGTTTTAGAACAATGTTAGATTCATTTATGATCTACACAAATGATGATATATATGAACAACTTTGTGACAAATTAGGCATTGCTAAAGGCACCAGAATCAGCTATTTAGAATTTCTAGAAAGATTTGAACTCAGAGATTTACCAGAAGGACACAAATGGTTGAATTCTGTGATCAGGTTTGTATAATATACTAGAGCCCATTATTTAGTCTTGAATATATCTTTTAAATAGAGTTATGTTAAAACAATACTTTTGATGGTTAACACAACTGATCTCATAAACATGAATATATACAAGGGACATATATTATGTTTTGGAGGAATGTCTGTATGTTAAACTTGTAATATTTAGCTTCATTTTTGTACATGTTTTTTTTTTAGAAGAGATGTAAAATCTTAATACATTTGTATTAATAAATCACCAGAAAGTTATAAATGTACCCTTTCTTTTGTTTTTACTTGGCTGTTTAAACAATAAAAAGCAATTAAAACAACACACAACATTGCCATACTATGAACAAATCACCTTTTGGCAGTAATTTTTTTTTTATTTATTAAGCTTAAAATTATTATTTGCTAAATATTGCACACTAATTTTAGCCATAGCATCTGTATTTATGCTTTTACACCAAAGTGTTTAAATATTGCAAATGCCATTATAAAAAAAAAATTAAGTGTTCTTAACACTTTGTCTTGCATTGCTGGGCAAAATAGCCTTTTACAACTGGACATTTGCTCAGTTTTTTTGGGGGGAAATATGCAACTTCTATGTGCTGATTTTACTGAAAGTCACATAATTTTACTTTTTAAAAAAAGATAAATAAGATATGTCCAATAATTAAAAAGGATTTTAATTAACTTTAAAACTGTCAATTAAGACTTAATGTTATTTTACAATCAAATCTAATGAAACAGAACATAAGATAATTCTATTGGCTTAAAGAAACAGAAATTCAGTTTGACCACAATGACCACCTCAGCATTACTACTATAACAATAACAATATAGATACAAATGCAAACAACCAGCTCTTTATGACTCTAGCTTCTATATGTACTTCTCAGTGATGACTAATGATTTTGAAACACCATGAGTGAAAATGGAATTATAGATTTGACAAATGTTTCTGTTCTAGCCTTAATGGAGAGGAGCTGATGATCTCCAGATGGCAACTGTGTGCTTTGCTTGTCAAATATTATATATATTTTGTTAGATATGAATATGTTTATGAAATAATATAGTTTTGAACAGCTCTCAATTAGTTCATTTAGTGGTAGAAAATAAATACTATTTAATTTTGGTGCTAAATTATCTTAACTATTAATTTATCATGAAAGAATAATTGATATCTCTGTCATATATGTTATTCAATATTTTCTATTAACATATTGCACAGATATAATGAAACCTTAACTCCAAGAGCAATTTTAGCTCCTGAAGCCTACTCAATGTTAACACAGAAAATATTCAGGCAGTGGAAGGATTTATCTCAGGTTAGGAAAAAAAAAAGAAAAATATTTATTAATATATTATAAATATTTTGAAATAGATTCCAGATTATTAACAAAGGTATATTTTACTAATACCCAGTACCAAAAAATCCTAAAGTCTTTTGAAAACTTAGAACCAAATATGCTGTGATTATCTTTTTGAGTCTTTTTTCTATATAAGAAACTAGGCAGGAAAGCAAACAGAAAAAATAACTGCCCATGTATGCATAGGGGCCTGTTAGAGATTTAAGATACTATGCTATATATTTCATCCAGGAATGGCAGACTGAATGAAGACAGAAATTGTGCTATTTATAATTTTCTAAATAAACACTATATTCAATACAAAGTTTATAAAGACATTGCACCTATCAATCTATAGGTCACATTATCTGATGTGAAGCAATGTTTTTTTTTGTTTTTTTTTTACACAAAATTTCATAATTCCTTCTTTTAAAGATCGTAACTAGATAGAGCCAGTCAGCTAAATACCATGGACAGCAAAGATTTTTCAGTGACATACTAATTAAATTTAGTTATCATTCCTTTTTTTTTTGCTATGTTATAGGCTTTTCGAGCATTAGACTGCAAAAATAATGGAATCATTACAAAACAAGAGTTGAAAGAAAGTTTACATAAATTTCTTATTCCTATACACCCACAAGAATTTAAGAAATTGTGGACAAGGTAACAATACAATTTTGTTGAGCTTTTTTTAGGCTAATTTTGTTTTGTAATAATTGTATTAAATAGCACCAGCATATATATTTATCTCTTTTTTTGTAAATAATATTGTGTGTTGTTCTTTGTATTTATGTGTGTAATTGTTGGGTTGCTAAAACATGCATATATGTTGTGGTGCTAATGTGTAATGTAATGTGTGATTGAGAGGCTGAGTATGCTTGAACTTGGCTTGTCTTCTAACTATGAAGGTGGCTTGAGGTGGCTTGAGGTTCGACACCCTACTAGAGCAGAGTTGTGTTTACTGAGTGCCTAAAGGCAGCACAGAAAACCTCCCAGATACACACACCCCTCAGGTCCACAAATGAGATTGGACCATAGTGCTCTGAGCATGCTATAAGCATGAAAGTAGCAATATATAAAAGCTATAATGAGACCCCTAAAAGGCACTGAGGTCAGTGCTGATCCTGACATATGTCAGTGTTCTGTTCTTTGTATTTTTTTATATCCAGTATATATAAGGAAAGGTCATTTTGTGTTTGCATGTTGTGGTGCTAATGTATAATTTAACAGTATTCTTCATTAGACCCCTGTTCTTTGCAATTTTTTTAGTTTAATTTTCAGGTTGGTTGGTGGCCAGAAAATGAAAGTATTTATAAGGAAGATGATTTTAAAATATATGAATACAAAAAAGTAAATAAATTAGCAACTAAGATATGCTTTTAATTGCAGATTGGATGCTGAAAATAAAGGGTTTATTTCACATGAGGATTTTTTGCAAAGGCTTGTAGGTTCAGAGTTTGCACCTGGTGATAACCAAGGTCCCAGTGCTGACATTATCAAAGGTAACTATCACTACATGAAAGACCACAGCCGCAAACAACAAGAAAAACATGAAGCCATAACATGGAACCAGGTTAATCTGACCAAGACCATGCCAGCCATTATGGTGGAGAGAGTTTTAAGGTAATTTTTTGTTTTTGGTTAGGAACACAGAGAAAATATTTTAGTCTAAAATGGACTTCTTTATTTTTGTAACTTGAAATATAATTCATGGGAACTGAGTGGGAAAACCTGAATATGGATCTTGAAAACTGTTTTAATGATTTTCCTAGAAATTTGATAAATATCTTTGGGAAAAGAGTTACTAGTTAATTGGCTATACTGGAAAAACTCTAGTTTGATCATTATAATATTTACAAATATTTTCTTCTAAAATTAAATTTGGTTTTGACAATCTTTATCTTAAACTGACACATCAGTGGGTTTTAGGTATGTAGGCCCTATTTGTTAAATAAATAGATAGATGTTCAGGAACATTTTGTGAACTGTCTTGAAAGTCTGGATCTATAGATCTATCTATCATTAGAATTTTATATACTCTGAGAGGATTTAGACATTTGCTTAACCAGGATTTTTTTTTCTGTATGTGGGGCAGATTGGGGAGAGTTAATTTTTTTTAAATCTATCATTCATTAGTTATTGAGAGTAAGATAATTGCTTTTATGAAAATTCATCATCATATTGTTAAAGGAGGAATTGTCTTTAAAAAAAACAACACTTTTTTATGTTACTTTTTTTAATGTAATCTTTTATTATTTCTAGGGATAAGATCAGAGATAGCTACAATGATTGTTATACAGCCTTCCAAAAATATGATACACGAAAGTGTGGATTCTTGTCTGCAAATGATATACAAAAGGTTTTAATGGAGCAAAACTTGTTCATAAATGATGATCAATTCTTTGCTCTTTTGGACAGGTAGAATAAATAATGACATTAAGACATTTTATATGAACTTTAAGATAAGGATGAGTGAAGTATTTGAGTGACTCTGCGGACCTTGCTTTGACCTGCATATTTTGTCACATCTGACACTACTTACAGAATGGCTATTCTTATTTTATGCTCTCAATTTCCTAATACATTTTAAATATGTTGTAAAAGTAATGTTTGCATGAAAATAAAAGAATTGTTTTTAACTGCTAAATTCAGCATTACACTTCGCTATTCAATTTACAATGATCCTAAAATTAGATCACAATGTTAGATGTCTGTAAGAAGAACAAAATTTCACATTTCTTTCAAGATGATATAAATATGTCAATTTCATATTTAAATTACATTTCTTAATTATTTAACTATTCTCTGTTCAGGATTGGTTTATCAACATCTCAGAGTCAAATAAACTATGCAGACTTCCTGAAAGCGTTTGAGGATGGACGCAAGTCTAGCTATGGAACTCAACCACAGGACATTAGGATTGAAGAATACAACAAATTAAATCCAGAGGATGCTGAAAAGAAGTTCAAGCAAAAGTTACAGGCCAATGCAGAGGATGTTTTGAAGGTTTTATTTTTGTTCTTAAATAAAAAGTTGAAGTTTCTTATGACATATTTGCGGCAAGAAATTTTTAAAAATAAACAATAATTCTTTATTAATGTCTAATCAGTTCTTCAACTTTGACTGCTTCTGTGACTAATTTTATTTTTCTTAAATTCTTTAAACATATTTTTTTCAAATGAATGAAAAAAAGCAATGTTTTTTTTTACAAAGCTTATATCAACTCACTCTGTCTGTCTGATAAAAAGTTTTAAACACATTATTTCTTTCACAACCAGATTCTCAGATCAAGTTAAAAAAACGTTGAACAATTATTCATTGGCATGCACATACATGAGTAGTCAAAGCAAGACTAAGATACTAGTTCAGAACACAAATACTGCACCTGAAGTAAACATTAATGGCCAACTACTAGAAATTGTTGATCACTTTTGCTATCTTGGCTCCATCATATCCAACAATGCTCTACTGGATAAAGACATCAACAATAGGATAGCCAAAGCAATGGGCACCATGTCACGGTTGGAGAAAAGAATGTGGGACAACATATTGCTGGCTAACAATACTAAAGCCTTAGTCTATCGGACCTGTGTGATGAGCACTTTGCTATATGGAAGTGAAACATGGTCAACCTACTCATGGCAGGGAAAAAAGCTGAATCTCTTCCACCTCCGATGCCTAAGGCGAATCTTTAAAATAAGGTGGCAAGATAAAATAACCAATGAGGAAGTGCTACGAAGAGCAGGGTGCCAGGACATCCGCTCTGTTATCAGCAGCAGACGCCTTGATTGGCTTGGCCATGTTCGTAGAATACCAGTAGGTCGACTTCCACAAGACATCCTGTATGGCAATCTAATAGAAGGCAGGAAAGCCGCTGGTTGCCTACTTTTACCCTATACAGATGTATGCAAACGCGACATGAAGCTCTTCAAAATCGACATTAGCAGCTGGGGAAAAGTAGCACTGGATAGATCCACATGGAGAGAGAGCATAAAGGAAGAGTCTCGGATTGCAGATGCCATACACAACAGAAGCAGAAAGAAGGGTGAAAATGCAACGGCGCCTGTTGATTACATATGCCCAACCTGCAACCGCAGCTGTGTATCAAGAATTGGCCTCTTTAGTCACACAAGAAGTTGCAAAGGAAAAAGAATATCTCTGAAGACGTAAAATGCCACAGACACATACATTAGTCAATAAAAAAATTAGTCAATTAATTACCGGTTATTTAATAATAATAATAATAATCTTTATTATCCGTAAGGAAATTTGTCTTACAATTTGTGCATTACACCAAACAAAAAACATTATAACTATAAGAAACCAAAGTGTACATTCACACCAGACGCACTCATAATTTACATGTGACAAAGTTTATACCAGATTGTTCTTATTTAATGATTTGATACCAACAATGGAAATTTACTGAAGGATTAATTTCACAGATATGGTAAAATATGTCAGGCTTTGTCCCCTTAAATAATTGATTATACATTATTTCTTTCACACCCATTCTCGGATCATGTTTAAACTTTAAAAAATGATTTATTGTACCTAATAAAACATGAATAAAAAATATAACCAATGATTCAATTAATTATTGGTAGAGGTAATTAGTTATTTTATTTGATACCAAAAAGGGGAAATAACTTCTACATTATTGAAACACAGTTGTGTGGAGTTTATCCCCTTAGATAAACTTTGCTTGTTTAAAAAGGGATTTTTTATATTTTGCTTGTTTTAAATCTATAAACTAAGTATGCTTGCAAACAGGAAAACATCTCAAGACAAGTCTTCAAACATATAGTATAAGCTAATAAAGTATTTATTTGGAAACATTTGGAATTCCAATATAATTTGATGACCATTTTGAAAAAAATAAACTTTTAATTTTGAAGTCTTTGTAAAGAACTGTACTTTTCATGGCATTTAAATTAGCCTTACCATGCCCATTATTGAGATCTGATATCTTTAAAATGCATGTTGTTATAATTAATTGAATTATTAAAGAAGAAAAACAAAAAAAAACATTGTTTGAAATTTTAGGCTCTGGCTGCTTTTGACAAGGATGACAATGGAAAGATAACTCTTGATGACCTGCGCAGAGTCTTAGACTTGTTCTGTTTTATTATGACGGATGCTCAATGGAAACACATAAAAAAAGGTTTCAATGTGAGCACAGACCAAATGGTTGACTATAATGACTGGCTTTCAGGCATTGTTCATGTAAGTGACCTTGTTGTAACAATATTTAATTGCATGTTTGTTAATAATTTATAACAGCATAGGATGGTTCGATTGATCTTCCAACATTAGGCTCCAATGTTTGAAGTTTATCTGAAAGTTTCATTTTTATGAGTTACCTGACATTTCTTTAAAATGTTTATTTCTTAGATTGACAATCAGTATCTGCAGTCGTTGCAGAATATGTTCCCACTTCAATACAACACTTTTATGTTGATGGATGAAGTTGCTGAGAGAATCCATGAAGCTGTTGTGGCCCACTACCATAACATCTTGCGGGATTTTGAGAATGTTGACTTTGCCAAGATAGGGTCTGTCACAGCGGATGATTTAAGAGAGATTATAGCTCGCCATATTTTGAGGTTGAATGATGAACAGGTATTTGTTTTTACAAAGAGAAAGAATTAAAAAACATAATTCTATACAATGAGGCTAAATAAAAATCATCTAGGCTAAGTTGATAATTTTACTGACTTATACAGGCAACAATGTGGTTTTAATAGTTATAGTATGTACCAGTAATAATTAATATAAAAATGCTTGCTTTCAATAAAAATAAAAGCGAGAGATAATTTTGACTTCAGGTTTAAGAAATCTTGTCAATTATGCTTTTTCATAGAAAATTTTAAACTAATGTAGATTTTAACAGCATACTTATATTATTTATTAAGAAAGTTAAGGTACAGTAACTAAGAAATAAAATATTGATATTTAATAATTAAGGCCATCAATTTTTTGCTTTAACATGTATTGTTCCGATTAATGCAATTCAGCAATCATTTTAGTATATAGGCCTATGTTAATGGAAATACAGTAAATTAGTTCTACATCTATATACTACTGCAAACAGCAATCTAATAAGCCCCCATCACTACCAGTAGTTTTGATTGTTTTGTTATTGTTTTTTTCCACAGTTTGAAAGAATTTTGAAAATTTCTCCTATAAATGAGTTTGGCAACGTAGACTACAAGCAGTTCATGAAAATATTTTTTGAGGGGGTGCCTCCAGCATCTTTGATAAATCCTGTTATTTCTGGAAATAACAGTACAGAACTGAAATCACTGGATCAAGTTAGACCAATGACATCCTTATCTCAAAGGCCCTTTTCTCGGGTAAATGTTATATTTGTATTTCTTAAAATCTAAAATAACAGACATTGAATGAATTTAACTTAGGCTATATTATTACACTATTCTTATTTTTATTCATTCATTCATCTGATGTATCGATAGCCTTTTTAATTCATGTAAAAATAAAATTCTTATTAAAATTTTCTCTAAAGGCCAGCAGTCGACCATTATCTCGGTTGACAAGAAGTACTTCAAGATGCAGTTCAAGGGCAATGACTCCCATGATAAATGCAGAATCAGCAGAAGAGTTAGTCAAAGAGGCAGTATATCGCCACTGGAGAGCTTTACAGAAGAGCTGTAGAGATATAGATTATGACAATACAGGAACAGTGACTAGCACACAGTTTGAAAGTAAGTCTAATTTAATGAATGCTTACAACTAAATTGATTAAAAGTAACAGTAAAATTTAAATTTACATGCATGTTATCAATTTTGTTCATACATTTAATATGTGATGAATATTATGTATGACACCCCACACGAACTTAAGGAAGATCATGAAAATGTGGATTCATTAAAAATGTTTAGTTTTTACCTAGGTGTTAATGATGAAATTATTCTTTAAATATGGTACAGGTACTTATAAATAATTTTGTACTACTTTTCTAACACCTCTGACAGATATACTCACTCAGTTGGGGGTTGTCTTATCACCCAGTAACTTGAAGGATTTGATCACAAAATATGATATAAATGAAAATGGCAGATTTGCATATAATAACTTCATTAGGCACTTTTTGCTGACAGTAAAATCTTCAGAGTCTGGTCGTACAACTCGTAAAGATAAAAAGGCCTCTGAATTAACAAATGTAAGTACCAGTAGTTTATAACTATACTAACTAAATTCAATAATGTTACAGTATTGTTTTAAAGTTATGGGTATTAGTGGTTAGCAAATAGTAGAACAATTACATAATTGTAATAAGTGTACTTGTCTCCCCCTCAGTGCCTCACTATTCAAGAAGAAAATGAATCTGATGTGATGAGACGAATTCATGAGTGTGTTCATTTCAAATGGAAAGACATGAGACGAGAATTCAGAAACATAGACCAGAAGTCAGAAGGAAAAGTTTCCACCGAAGATTTCCGTAAAGTATTAAGATTATTCAACATCAACTTGTCAGAATATGAGTTCCAACAATTACAAGAGCAATATGACAAAAACTTTACTGATTTTATCAGCTACAATGAGTTCTTGAAAAATTATTTACAGTACCAGTAATTCAATGTCTCAAAAATATTTTTTTTTTATTTCAAAGTTGATTTGCAAAGTTCCTGTGATAAACTTGTAAGTTTTAAATCTATTTACCTTGTTTTAAATGTAATGTATTTACTTTAGATGTCTCAAGAAAAATAATCTTGCATATTATATTCATTAAATAAAACAATTTATACCTTATGCTTTTTAAATCACAGACTGTCAGTATTCTATTAGCATTGACATATCACTAATGCTTACTTATTTATAATTTTTAGCCACTGGTACAATATGTAATTGTTCAATTTAAAATAAATGCATATCTACTTGCAATATAGTCTCACAGAATTCATTCAATAAGTAGTCTGTAACCTTTCAAAAATATTCACTAGACAGAAACCAGCAGCAATGTGGTACCAGTACTGCTTAAACCAAACCACATACTTTTTAGTTGCATGCTGTAAGTTATCTCCAATCCCAACATAGATTTCTTATTTATATTGTGGATCTTTGACTGTGACACCCAATAGACTAAATGTCCAAGTATACTTATTGTTGATGGACTTGTTCAGCACAATACTAGGAATGCTTGCCTTTAATTTGTGCTTGAATCAGACAACAGGAATTTTTCAAGGTCTCTACAAATAAAAAAAAATTAATATCTTGCCCCACACATTGAACTTTTGTTCTTTCCAGATAAGATCTGAATTTTCTGGGCTGCACAGCTTCCTGGATGGTTGTCACAGAACTCCCACAATTATTAGCAACACTAATCATGCCTACTGATTTGCAACAACCCCCTTTAAAATGGCTATAAATGTGACAAATGGTTTCAACAGAGCCAACCCATTCATAAACCATATCCGAATTTCTTTCACTGTTATGGTTAAAGCATTATAATTTAGATGCACACTTATTTATTGTTTACTAAGATGTAAAACAAACAAAAAACAGCTTGAAGTGCCATATAGTTGTTTGATCTGAATTTTTTTTTTAAAGAAATATTTTGTACAAGGTGATCTTCATTGACAACTTTTATCATTGTGCAAATAAAAATGAAGAACTGATTACTTGAGTTTTCTGAGATATTCCTTGTTTTCTTAGAGATAGCTTAAACCCCAAATAGAAATTACATGTTATAATAATTTATTTAAAAAATGCCTTTTTATTATGTGTAGGCATGCAAATAAGATTTTTTTTTATATCAACGTTTTGAGAAACATTTTGGGAAGGGGGGGGGGCGCTATTTTTAGCTAAAATGATAACAAAAGAGCTAATTTTCATGACATGTCAAAATTTCTTGACAACTACTTAAGCTAGTTCAATAAAACTTCAGCTGTTAATTATTTAATACTAGTAAAAGATTGTGAAGCAATAAAAAAAAAAAAATGTTTGTAAAATGTTTTACATAATTCGGATGTTCCTTCAGAGTTGAAGATAGTTTACTTCCTAGTCCAAACCTCCCGCAGGACGACGGGGGATGGGAGCGGGCAGGGTTTGAACCCTCGACCGTCGATAAATCCGAACGACAGTCCAGCGAGCAAACCGCACGACCAGGCAGCCATCCTAATATTATCCAATATTAACAATATTAATAAAATTGAAAAAAGTTGTAGCGCTAAGTATGGTTGTGGCCCATTATTTCAAGTTTTTTTATGGGGGAAGGTACCGGTATAGAAAAAAAAATACCCTTAAAGGTTTCAACCTTTTGTATTTATTCTGCTTCACTTTCATATACAACATTATTTGTGCCAAATTTCAAGGGAAAATATTCATAAATAAATTTGTTATCACGCCATCTCTTAACAAAAAAAAAATATGAAAATGGCTAATAGGAGAAAATGCCAAAAAAAACGACCATCTTTGTGTTTAAAATGAAGTGAATGTGTTTAAAAACATTTCTGCTTTACACTTAATATCTCTATATATATTTATTGTTCAACTGTGTTTCCAGTATTATTTTTACCTATATTTCTTGACAATGCAATGGGAGTTCAGATTCTAGAAATACTTAAATGTGATTTATGGGGGAAAATATTCAAAACTTGCTATATAACCTTAATCAGACTAGTTCACCTTCACTATATAATGAAACTAGTTTTATACACTGCTATTTCAAGATTTCTTTTACCAATTTTAGGATGATAATGTGGTGGAAGGACTCATTAAAAAAACATTTTTGCGATTTGCCGAGCGTTCATCAGTAGAATCACTGTTAAATACTGGCCTAGTTTCATTCACAGCGTTTGCCTATCTGTAACTTAAGTATTGGCTGCCATGGTAGTGTATCATGAATATTAAGATTTACATCTAGCTCTACTTTTATTATGGATTATTAAATCTAAAATAGTGGTCGAGAGGATAAGTACGCTTGAACTTGGCTATTTATGAAGGGGGCTCGAGGTTCGACACCCAACTAGAGCAGAGTTGTGTTTACTGAGCGCCCCAAGGCTGCACGGAAAACCTTCTCCCAGATACCCTACCCCCCGCCCTCCACTGGTATACAAATGAGATTGGACCATAGCGCTCCAAGCATGCTGTAAGCATGAAAGTAGCACTATATAAAAGCTATAGTTAAATTCAAAGATGTATATCTAGATTATAATCTTGACCAGTCTATTACTAATACTACTAATATTGAGTCTAGCTTAGAACTAGATATAGATTTATTCTAGGTCTAGTGGAGCTTGAGTGAGCTAAAATGTTTGTAAAATGTTTTACGTTTCGAATGTACCTTCAGAGTTGAAGATAATTACTTCCTAGCCCAAACCTCCCGCAGGACGACGGAGAATGGGAGCGGGAAGGGTTTGAACCCTGGACCACCGATTAATCTGAACGACAGTCCAGCACGCAAACCGCACAACCAGGCAGCCATCCGCTAATTTCCACAAAACTTACTTTTATAACGTAAATCTTACAAAACTAAATTGTACATTTACATTTCTTATGCATATTGTGTTTGAGAATTGATAGCAAATAACAAAAAAAAGTACTGAAACTTAATTAAGCCAAGCAGCTTCACCGCATTGGATAGGAAGCCTAAAAATGTGCAGTTGTTATATAACTTAACATATGGTACCCAGGTCAATATTTGTAGTAATTTCTGATTGGTTCAAAGCACATAAATATTCATCTTTTTAAACCAATGAAAACTTTTGTATTGTTATTGACTTTTATTCATGGAAATTTTTCTTAAGAATTATGGTGAAAGAATAATTATAAGGACAAATAAATAAGTTAATTTTTTTTGAACTTGCATACTAATTAGGTGACATAAATGTCTAGTATACAAAATATAAAAAATATTTAAAATTCTTCCTTTTCAAATTTTTACATTTTATACACCTAATTGCTCAGAAATGAATACTTTATAATATTCAGTTTAAAAAAGATAATCTGATAATTTTAACCCAAAGGAGGGTTTAAGCTGTCCTTAAAGATAACAGACCTGGCCTTAGTTTCTAATAAAATTAAAAAAAAAACATTTTCACCAAATTTTAAAACTTAATCATTTACTTTTTAAACCTAAATCAACATCCCTTTTCAGACCCAGGATGGGAATGCCAAAAGTATATTGCACAGACACTTCTGGTTGATTTTGTCCAGTTAAACCATACAATAATTCTTAATATCAAGAATACTTGAACCATAAAAAAAAAAAAAACAGGACTAAATGTGTCAGTTAATTTATTGAACTTAGGTCTCAGACAAAGTTAATCTTTTACTGGGTCTTAGCAGCTATTCTCCTGTCTCTCTCTTCAGAAATGGTCAGCTTAACACCTTTTCCTCTTGGCAAAGAGATCCAAGGTTTGCTTCCTTTACCAATGACAAACACATAGGACAACCTGAAGAAAACACAATTAGGTTATGTTAGAAAAAGACGAGCTACAAAGAACATAACAACTAAACTGTTTTTAAAAATGTGTACAAACCTGGTGGCAAAAGTGTGTCCAAGCGCATCCTTAACATGGACAATATCAAATGAACCAGGATGTCTCTCTCTGTGAGTAATGGTTCCAACACGTCCCAAGTTATGGCCACCAGTAATCATCACAAGGTTGCCTGAACAAACAAACAAATTCCAATAAATAGAGCTGACTACCAATGTGTTTATTCTATCTACATGCATGTATCAGTATTTGTGCATACCTGTGTCAAACTTGATAAATTCCTTCATCTTGCCAGAAGCTATGTCAAGCATGATAGTGTCATTAACCTTCACCAATGGATCTGGATACCTAATAGTCCTGCCATCATTGGTGACAAGGAAGGGAACATTTTTAGGTCCTGTGCCAGTTTTACGAACGCGACACAACTTGTACTGAAAGACAAAAGAAATGTTCTTATCAAACCTGTTGTTAATAATCTTTATTTAATCTAATACCTAAATTTGTTTAATGTTTCTCTCTTTTGTATGCAAATCAAATATTTTAAGATATGCGACCGTCTGGAGAAGTTTATTTTACCTCATTTTTGACCACACAATTGAAATAACAATTGAGTGGCTTCGATTGAGGTAGTTACCTTCAACATTATGAATGTTTTAAAAATAACAAAATTTTACAAAATTTAAACATTAATGAAGCTGGAAATATGTTAATAATGATTTAATGTCTTAATAAGAAGTATCATTTAAGGAGAAAAAAAAAGGTAATTAGATTATTTTTTTAAATGTTAAAAAAAAAATAATAATAATCTGGCAGCTTTCTCTATTATTATTTTCAAAATGCAGCAGATGAACCAATTGTTTGATACTTGAGCCAGAACACAACCAACCAAATGTAATTAAACCATAAGTTTAACTTTGCAGATGGCTGCCCAGACATGTTTACATTGAACTGGTGTGGTTTCCCATAATTTTTTTTTTTATAAAAACCACAGTAACCATGAATCAGTCAAGTAAAAGGTAGGTCTAGGCTTGTAGAAGCCTAGAGTTGATAGATAATTAGTTAATTAGACTTTTGGAAGTCATGTTATTAAGAAAGATAGCAAGAAAAGATAAGCGTAGCAATTAGAAGCTCAGGGGACATGTTTCAGGGGCTGGTAGGGTATTGATGTCTCTCTTTTTTGTATGCAAACCAAATATTTTGAGATCTGCGACCGTCTAGAGAAGTTTAATTTACCTCAGTTTTGACCATATTGTTGAAAAAACAACAAAATGGCTTCGATTGAGGCAATAAACACAAAGGAAGTTACAATAAATAATTCTAAATTTTAAAAAAGCAATTCATTAAGTCCTTAATAATTGAAATTGAGCAGATATTTTAGTTTGTGTCTGATATTACATGCCTAAAATTTTTATCAAAGCAAAAGTCAGAAGCAAGCACAAATGGTTCTTGAAAGAATGATGAACTAAAGATTTAGGGCTTGGAAAGACTTTTTACAAAGATTTTAGATTTTGTTAGTTAAAAAAAAAATTTTTGTCAAGAAAAGTGACATACACTTAGAGTGTAGTTATTTTAGAGTTTTGTTTTAAATAGCATGGTAACTATGAATGCAATGAGGGTGGTCTGCTGGCTAATTTAAAAAGATTAACGCAATGACTAAACATCCTGTCATGAAGCAGGCAACTCAATGTCTAAGGAAAGACCTAGTCATAAAATACAAATATACACGTGCACAAAATAATAATAATAAAAAGCCAAAACAATCAGATGATTATTGTGATAGTGAAACTGCAAAAGGTAACATTACAGGTTGAAGCCAACTTTTAGTAGTTGTAAAGGCATTAAAAAGGCTAGCAAAATGTCTGAAATTAGCAACCAATGAATGTTTCTCTTAATTGTATGCAAATCAAATATTTTAAGACCTGCGACCGTCTAGAGAAATTCAATTTACCTCATTTATGACCACACAGTTGAGTTAACAATATGGCTTCGACTGAGGCTTGGCCACAGAAATCTAGTTCATTAAATAATGAAGTATCACCTGTAACTTGTTTAGTAATGTTTTGTGGAATGCACAAAACAAAATTTGCTGATTTGATTTTTAAAAATCTAAAAGATTTTCCCCCCCAGATATTCTTAGATTTTTTTTTTTAAATTGATAGAATGAAGAGCATAATTATTAATCAGTAAAGTACAAATACATTTTGTGTGTGAGTTTCATGTCAGAAAGACCTATGTCTAGGCAGGCAATGTTAAGTTAAAATTACCTTGGCTTCTTCTGCTTTAATCCTATGAACAACAAATCTTCCTTTCACATCATACAAGATCCTAAAGTTTTCATTGGTTCTGTCAATGGTAACAACATCTGTGGATAAAATTACTGCTTTAAGACCAGAAAAATACTATGATCTTACTATGAACATTAGCTAATCGATTAAAAAAATGTGCATTTAACAAAGTCACAGATTACGCATGAAACAAACTTATTAATTTAATAAAGTGTAGAAATACAAAATAGAATGGCTTTATACTTAAACCATGATAATTTAATTAGTATTTACTTTAAATCTACATATACCACCAAGACCCACACATTAAAATAAAAAACAACTAATAAACATTCACAACATAATTTACATTTTGCAAAAAAATAATCTATATATGCTTATTTAAAATAGATTTGAAATATGTGCACTGTAACAGCAGCTATTGGTATAAATCCTTGTTACATCCTTAGACTGAAGAGAAATGCATACCTAAATGTACATTTAATTTCTTTTTTTTTTTTAAACTTAAAGACAACATTTAGAGGGTCTAATAAATGTAAATGTTTTCTTTTTAGATTTCAATAAAGTGATTGATCTAGAATAGGTACTTCGATAAAAATTTCAAAATGATCACAATGCAATGGAACCTATTTGGTTAGAGCTTGAGAAATGCTTTCCAATGATACCAATTTTATATTGCTGAGTTAATTGTGAGGGAAGTTATTAAATTTTTAGTGGCCAAAAATTAGCCTTCTTTAGCCTTTGTAAATAAAAAAAAATCTGTGACCGAAACAACTGACAGATGAACTTAAATTAACTGTATTATAAAAAGTCTTAGGAAGATATGGGGTTGAAACTTCACACTCTTTTTCATTAACCTGTATTCTGTTAAAACAAATTTAAAAAATAAGACTAAGCAATAAAATCTTTGAAAAAAAGTGAATTAATATATAAAAAAAGCCTTCGACAAAAAATAAAAATATATGTGAATTTGTCATCATATGAGCCCAAAAATCACAAATAAAACAAATCAGAGATCTGTAGTGTGTTTTATTTTGTTTAATTATAATTCTACTGTATTTAAATAGCTATTTATATGCATCAGATAGATAATTTTATAAATTATAAATGAAAATAGCACTGCGCAGAAAAATTTTTGCTAAAATTTAATGACTAAGTTTAATAAACTTCATAAAAAACAGTTTAAAACTTTTTGTAGAGCAATGGCAATTAATCATTTTAAAATGCCTGAGTTTAAATGCTTAAAAAATTAGATTGTAAATGAAAAATTTCTTGCATCAGACAATAAAATACAAAAGAAACCTTGCGATTTATTTAGAAGTTATTAATAGATTTTTACTTAAATTTTTTTCTAGCAATACTCATCATCAGGGGTGCCACCCATGAGACCAAGTAAACCCTGAAACCAGAATTTCCAAATTTTACAAACCCTGAAATCATAAACCCCAAACTTTACCAACCCTGAAACGTACCGCATATACAATTTAAGCACCAAAATTTTACGAAAGAAGAACAGTATTAAATTACTACCTAGATCTGTATCATAATATGCCCCCCCATGTTTTAAATATGTAATTAGTAAGCCTATCATTATAATAAATAGAGTTTGTGTGTATTTATTGATAAAGCTTGTAATACAAGTTAAGAGGATTTAGTACAATTTTATATTAACAATGTTTGTAACCCCCCTCCCCCCAACACACAGTTATTTTAAATGATGTTTCTCTCTTAACATTTTTTCCCTCATTATTCATTTGAAGCAGCCTACTTTAATCAACATTGATAAAACTGATTCCATCAATGTACACGCATGGACCTGTAAATCTATTGCAACAAGATAAAATTGATTTTGAGATTTAGTACAGATCTACTCCAAAATGAACATTAAGATTTAGTTTCTAATATTTAAATGTAGACCTAGATGGCTAGAATGTGCTGGGCTGCCTATACATAATTATAATTTATTTGTATAAAAAAAAAAACTATAAATCTATTGACCAATCGATCTATTTTTTCTAGCCTTCAGGCGAATGCAAACTTACTAATTTAATTCTTCAATCATTGATTCTAGTTCTGATCTAAAAACGATATAAATATCCTAAATCTAGATCCTACTTCTATAATACTTTAGACATAGGCTAAGGCTTTATGTCTATATGGAACCTATACAAATTTTAAAATATAAAACACGGGGAAAAAAATTTTCTCACTCGTGAATTTTTTTTTCTTTCTATTTCTAGATCTAGGACTAGCCGCTAGGTACGCGAGTAGATCTAGACTATATATATATTCTATACTAAATACAAGACTTTACAGTCTAGATCAGATCTAGATTGATCATAGAAATAGATCTAGACTCTAAATCGAGCCGATTCGAGGCGCGTTCCGTAGATCTAGAAATTCTCTATAGATCTAGAATGTTTACACTTTTTTGTCACTTAAAAAAAAAAATACTGTACCGGTAAATAAAGCTTAGTGCGCATGCAAAGTGAAAGTCTCGCGAATAGCGAGATATGAGACTGGTCGATTTTGTTTAAAAATGGCGGCTCGCGCGATCGGAACTAACAAACTAAAATTAACGGGGGAAAATGACCAGAAATTTCAAAAAAATCTAAATCAACTAAAACCCTGGATTTTTACAAAATTGTAGAAGGCAAACCCGGAGGGGGGGGAAAATCGGACCCATCAAAACCCGGATTTCCGGGTTATTCCGGAAAAGTGGCACCCCTGCTCATCATTTTAAAAATATAATGTACTCATTTATTAACTATTAATTTACATGTATACTAATAGAAAAAAAAAACAACACACAGAAAAAAAAAAAAATTAATAGTTCGCAGAGCTAAAAATATGAAGAAAAAAAAATGTAATATTATTATTTTAAAATATTTATTTTTACTTTAAAATTTGCACATTACAAAGTTATAAATAATAAAGACACATTCCCTCTCCATAATCTAGCATTTAAACATTATAAAAGTTAATCTAAATGAAAAATTCCTGTGTGTGCTTCTAAAAATAGGACATGATAGATAGAAATTGACCATTTCCAGTAAATCAGTGTTGGTTGTTACTAAAAATAGATTTTAACCATCAACTTTGAAAATTAATATCTAAAGAGTGCGCCAAGCTACGAAGTTCAAACTTTGCACACAGATATATATTAACATGCTGAATTCAATAGAATTAGTGAGATTGTTGTATTAACAATTTTATTTTATTTGAAAAAGAAAATTTTAACCTTCTTTGTCTTTGTTAATTTTAATATCAAATATCTTTAAAGTGTGCCAAGAGAATTTAATGAAATTTGAAATATACACATTTCATAATATGATAAATTATTATAGAGAACAGCATTGTTGTAACTTTTATAGGAAAAAAGTTGTGTAAAAATGTCAACTTTCACATACACTTTTGTTAAGAAAAATTTAACAGATTGGCTTCAAAAGCAAATAAAAATGATCTCTGATATCTTATGCTTACAAAAAGTAATCACAATTAGTCCTGAAATCAAATACAATGTGCTAAAACTTTGATGGAAATGACCACCCCTAAAAAAAAGGGTAAAATGTGCTGACACACTTTTCAGCCATTTTTTGGGAGTTAAAAAAAATGGATCTAGGTCAGTTTATCGAAGTACCTAATCTAGAAGCAGATTGTTTGGGTATGTATCAATAACAATGACTATGAAAAAGGACTGTGGATGTGCAAACCTAGAGAATAGATAAGCATAATGTGGAATGGAAACATCTCTTGAAGCATAAAATTGAATTTTGTAAATGTTAAATAAAATGACTTCTAATAAGTTAAGGAAAAAAAAAAAGGATTTTAAAGTTTTTTTGTTTGATTTTTCAAGGGAAGTATTGTGAAAAACATACCCATGAATCCTGTGGGGTAGCAGTTATCAGTACGAATTTTCCCATCAATTTTGATAAGCCTCTGCTTGACAATTTTTTTCACTTCGGTGTAAGAAAGTGCATACTTCAAACGGTTACGCAGAAACAGTGTCAAGGGAAAGCTCTCACGAGCTTTGTGAGGTCCAGGACTACATTTAGGTGCCTTTAGAAAAAAAAATATATTTTATTTTTGAAAACTATCTTATAATAGCATTGTCAACAAACAAAACAAAATGAATTTGAGGCTCAAAACAACAGCTTTGAAAGTATCCAATCTCAGTTTATTACTAGGGAGACTGGATCTAGACATAATACTTGAGTTTTGAGTGGTTTTGACCAGTCTCATCTCAATATGCTAAATTGGTCTAAGTATTTATGGTAAAACCATATTTAGATATTCTTGACTGTCTTTAAACTTTAACAAAACATATCTTTAAAACTACAACTTTACTTACAAAAACTCCTCCAGATTTATC
The DNA here is from genome assembly GCF_947242115.1 of Biomphalaria glabrata. NCBI lineage: Eukaryota > Metazoa > Mollusca > Gastropoda > Planorbidae > Biomphalaria > Biomphalaria glabrata. The sequence continues at coordinate 22,779,561 of NC_074716.1, forward strand.
TAGCATCCATGATTTAGGTGCTGCTAAGCGCTTGAGCGACTTTCTTCGTCCACGGTAACCCTGAAATAACAATTACAAAACGTAATATTATATGAAACTCAAGTTTAATAGATTCTTTAGAAATGAAGAGTTGAATAGACTTATGAGGTGGGGCTTTATGCTAAGTCACACTGTGCTGTCACAACTGTCAGACCATAATCATAACATTGCTTTTAATGAAGCATTCATATTCATAGTCTTAATTAAGATCTAAGCTAAATATACTATCATCTAGACTTCAGTAATTGAGTAAAGATCAATCTACATAAGAAGTTAAAGAAGAGTTTAGATCAAGTCTTGAGACAAAAGGAAAGGGAAGAATAGCTAATCAATAGTCTTAATACATAGATAGATCTAGAATTCTAGATCTAGTATCACTATCAATCATGATCATCTGAATCATCTCATTTCTCCTGAAGAAATGGGGGGGGGGGGGGGTCTTATTAACTTTTAGTACTTTTACTTTAGAAATCACTGGAAAATGGTTTTAGTTTATTGAAGCAGTAGATCTAAATATCAAGCTAAATCTAAAACTATATATAGATCTTAACTATTAATACGACATTTTAATCAGTAGATATTTAGTATTTAAATCTACATTTTAAGAAACTTAGGCTAAAATCACTGAAACAAGTTTTTGCTCACTTAGAAATAGAAACATCAAAACAAACCATGACCAGTTATTTAGATATAAATATGTTTCGATCAAAAAGTCCTGATTTTGTGTACAGTTAAATAAGCAAAATTGAAATAAGAACTAATTTTACTATTTAATGTAAAGTAAGTAAGATTAATACAATAAGATTGCACAGATAGTGAAAATCAAATAGTTCTATTAAATTCTAAACCCACCATAGTGAAGCCGAACCGGAAAAGGAATTACAAAGATCGTATCTTGAAAAATAAAAAACCTCGACGACTAAAATCAATGCCCTTCGCAACGAATAAAACTTATGTGATTTTACCTGTAGAAAATATCATTTCTCTAAAGAGTCTAGATCTAGATATAGATACATCTCTAACGTAGAAATGTAATTAATAAAATAAAATTAATTAATGAAACAAAATATTTCATAATGTGACTAAGCTTAATGTATAGAATCTATTTTTGGGTGTGTTTGTATTAAGAAAAAAAAAATATTTGGAGAGGAAATCCATGTATCATATATATGGGTGACTTATTTCAAATAATCTGACTTGATGAATTTAATTTTTAGCTAATGCAACAGCTCAAATATATTACCTTCCATCGATTAAAACTAGATATAATCTCTTAATGGCAAAGAAAGCTTTCCCAGCAAAACATCCAAGAGATAAAGTTGTTGGAGATTTTTAGCAAATGTATCTTACCTATCTAATAGGGAATAGATCGTCTCTTGAGACGTAAAATGGCACAGACATTACAAACGTTACTTCAAAAAGAAAATTACGTCCTACACATTTCATATGTCAATCTAGCCATGCATGTTAATCAGTGACTGTAACTCTGCAACACAAGTCGTTGGCTTTCGGCTGATTCAACCCAAGAAAACATTAAGAAACTAGACACAAAATAGAGCAGTGCGATTCATAACAAACGAATATTCACATTTGACTAGAGTAACACCTTTAGTAAAATCACTAAATTTAGAAAGCCTTCAGGACAGAAGGCTCAAAAGTAAAGTAGCAATCATACATAAAACACTGAACCATAATCTTCAAATACAAAAACAAAATTTAATAAAATACTCTGAAAGACACAAAGATAAAGGCACATTCCTCGTCCCATATGCTAGGACAAATTTGTACAAATACTCCTTCTTCCCTAGTGCTATTAGAGCATGGAATGGGTTGCCTGAGCTAGCCAGGAAAACCAGTGACTTGGCAGAATTTAAGTCATTGGTTAATATGCATGACTAAATGCATGACGCGTAGGACGTAATCATCTTCTTTTTTGAAGTAACGTCTGTATTATATAAGAAGATTCAGGTTACCCATTCCATTCTCTAATGCTACTATAGGCCTTTTTTTTTTATTACCACGACGACCACAGTTTTCAAACTTATTAACAAGCACCACGATCAGTAAAGTTAGTAGAGCCTAAAACTTACATTGAATCATTAATTTTCGCTCGTGTTCTTATACATAACAAGGTTACAAAGACAGTTTGTGTGGAAACACAAACTCAAAATCGACCCCCCCCCCCCGAAGTGGTCCACCCAGACAGCCTCAGGTAGATAAAAAGCAGTTTTCAATATTTTCAGAAAGAACATCAGAATCCAATTCTATCAAAGACAAATGACAGAGAAGAATGGAGAAAGAATGTTGACAGATGTTGTGTGGTGCCCCAGCGGTCCAGCAGATCAAAGGATAGGTGAAAGTGAATGTGAAGTTAGATGTGAACCAGGCCTAACTGATGTCTTATAATGAATATCTAATTGACCTAATTGTTTTGTAAAGGGTCAATCTCTTATACAAATCCTCAAGAAAAAAACATTTTCCTTAAAAAAAAAAATAATAAAAAAATAGACAACTTAACATATTATCTGCAATTTTCCCTCCTTCTAAAGAGCCTCTCGTGTTTGTTACTATTAATAGTGAATAGTTGTAAAAGTGGTGTATTTAAAAAAAAAAAACTGCTTGCATAAGTGATTTTAAAAATTAGATTTTTCGCTTTCAGAAAAGAAAAAAGTAGCCGTTGCATTAGAACTTTGAATGGTCTAAAATATTATGGTGTCAGATTTTCACTATTTTTTCTAGTTTACGAGATCTAAACGGGACGGGCGGACAAACGGAGAAACGGACAGACATTCCGCACAAAACTAATAGCGTCTTTTCCTCTTTCGGGGGCCGCTAAAAGGTCATATAAATCATTATAAAAAGCATTAAGCTTGGTAATTTTGGATTTCAGATGGGAATCGAATCGAACTTTTAAAGTTTGGGTTCGGTTCGGTTCAGTCAGATTTAAGTTCGAGTTCGGTTCGATGACGAGAAAAGTTTGGGTTTGGTTCGGTCAGGTCTAAGGTTCGGGTTATGAAATTATGTAATAGCAAAATTAAGTTATAAGGTTTAATGCAATTTATTAGTTATGATTAAAACACTTTCATTTGAATGTTTACATAAAACAAGTAGGCCTACTTTGCAACATATAATAGGCCTATGAGCATTACTTTTTCCAAAATATGTTGCCTAAATAAATTTTAAGCGTTGTAAAAATTTCTTAATCGAGATAGAATTGAAGATGCGGCAGGTTTTCGTTCAAGTCGGCAAGGGGTTTAATTCCTGGCGGGACTCGGCACTAAGCGTATTCTAACCTTTTTCTCTTAGTAAAAAAGAATTTTTTTTAAAGGCTAATATTGATGTGTTTTCTTACAGAACGCACTATTCATCCTACTAAAAAAAAAGTCCAGGACCATATTAAATCTAATAATAAAGAGGCAGCCCCAGCCAATAGTATTATGTGAAGGACATTCTAGGTAGGCCTACATATTGCGCACATACTTCTGTAATGGGCGTGATCTTTTTAAAAAATATTCGTCGTGTTAAGACGTCTCTGTCGCGGACGTTTGTTTTTTTTTCCCACAAAAGTCGTCACTATAATAAATTGCAATAGACGGAAGAAATTCGACTATTCTGGGACAAAAAATCTAGAAGAATCACACTAGCGGAAATGTTTTAAAATGTTTTCTTCAAAATATGTTATGTGAACAATTAAATATAGCCTAACTGTTATTAGCCTACAAAATTCACATATTTCACTTAAGATAGAGATGTAATATTAATGAAATATACTGATATTTCAATGAAATCTAGCTCACCATAAAACAACGTCTTTACTCTTTCATGTCTCAAGATTGTCTGCCGTTTCACATTTGCATTAGGCCTACGCTAATTTCATCATCCTCAATGCATCAATTCCAACCTCTTCTTACCGCCGCCAGGACACACACATACACACTCTATAACACACCTTTTTGTCCGGAAGTTGCGTCCCCCCTCCCACAATTCGAGGTACTCGCCATCCCCACCCCCGGGGGAGGACCCAAAGTTTGAGAAACGCTGCAAATAAAAATACTGATGGTCAATAATATAAAACAGCATAATAGTAATAATATTCAAATACGGAATACTTCACAATTTTTTAAATAAAACACTAAAAAGAAATGTAAATACCGTTATATATAAATTAAATATTAAGTAGTTCTAATATTAAATATTTATACAACAGATTCCGTTTTTAACTGATTTTACTACGAAAAGAAGATAATTAAAATTTATTTTAAACTAGAACACAAATGATTTATATCTACACTCTATAATCTCTTTAAAAATAAAATCAGACGCAGCGGTAGTGGCACACACACAAGAGGAACTTCAGTCACTAATGTCCCGCTTCTCTCAGGCCTGTAAAGTATATGGCTTAACTGTTATCACGAAGAAAACAAATGTTTTGTGACTACCTGCTACAGCACCGCCCTCTATCCTCATAGACGATAACAAGCTGGACGCCGTAAACGAATTCTGCTATCTGGGATCCACAATTCTAGATGACATGTCTCTAGAAGAGGAGATTAAAAAAAAACGCATAGGGAAGGCTGCCTCGACTCAGGCCAAGAGTTTGGGAAAACCAGAAGGTCACTACAGTGACCAAAATGGAAGTCTACAAGGCATGCGTTATAAGTACACTGCTGTATGGCAGTGCATCATGGACCACCTACGCAAAGAGAGAAAACTAAACGTATTCCATTTTGCGATGTCTCCGTAGGATCTTGAAAATCACATGGAAAGAAAAAGTGTGCAATACTGAGATCCTTGCCGAACAGGTATTCCCAGCATCTTTACAGAGCTCAGACAACGCCGCTTTCGCTGGCTTGGACATGTTCGCTGGATGGAGGACAATCGCATCCCGAAAGTCATCCTCTATGGACAACTTGCGACTGGCTCAAGAAAAACTGATCGCCCCCGCCTCCGTTACATAGATGTAATAAAACAGGACCTCAAATCAGTGAACATCAATACTGATCATTGGGAAGACATAGCTCTAGACCGCACCCAATGGAGAGAGACAGTGACCAAGAAAGCTATGGACAGTGAAGAACATGGGTCTCAGCTCAGGAAGAAAAACATACAATGCGAAAAATGGCCAGCTTCTCTACCACCGAAGCAAAAGCCACCTTAACCTGCGATATTTGTGGACGGAAGTGTCTCTCCAAATAAGGGCTCCACGGCCACACGAGGAAGTGCGCGAGATGAACCATAGTCGTTCTACGATTGAAGGAGTCCAACAACCTATAATCTTCCAAAAATATTCTACTCTCAACTAACAGCCATTTCAAATAAAATGACAATATTTTAAAATGGACTTTCAACTTACTAGATCTACTAACAGGGCGGGCTATTCGACTCAAAACAAACATTGCAAACAGCCCGCAAAAATTCAAGGCCAGGGGAGAGTCGGCACCATGGAAAAGCCCAAGGGAATCAAAGGATAATGGAATCATTAGGATTTAAATAAAATATTTAAGTGGAAGGAGTCAGACCCAAGGGCCGCCCAAGACTAACATATAGAGATGTCTACAAGCGAGACATGAGAGCCACAGGCATCAGCGAAAGTATGTGGGAAAACATAGCCAAAGACCGAAGTGCATGGAGACAGACTGTGCGTGCTGGGACAACCCTTGCTGAGAACAAAAGAATTGAAGCGGCCTTAATCAAGAGGGAAAAAAAGAAAGCTGCCCTGTCCGCTAGCCCTAAATCAGAGGCATACACATGTACGAATTGTGGCAAAGTCTGCCGTTCTAGAATTGGCTTGATTAGCCACACCAGATTCTGCCCCGTCTCAAGATTAAGCCAAAACCAGTGATTCATTTGGACACATCCATTGCCTTTCGAGACAAAAGGAGCCATATATTTAAGTTTTTATTATTATTATTATGAAACCAAATATATATATATATATATATATATATATATATTGCAAAATTAGTCCGGTTAAGATAAGAAGGGTTCGTTCGGTTCGGTTCCTACCGAGCAGTTTCAAAGTTCGGGTTCGGTTCGGTCATAAGTGAGGTTCGAGTTCGGTTCGTTCGTTTCGGGCTCGGTTCGTTTCCCATCTCTAATTTGGATCACTAATTAAAGAATAGTTTAGATGCAGGCCTAAAACCGCTGAAAAGTCCTACGCGCGATTAATGACGTTTTATAAGACTCTACCTTCCGAAACGGGCTTTGGCTTCTTTGCCATCAGAGTATAGTAGAAAGTCTCGTTACAGACTGACCACCAGATCAAGTTCTTTTTACAAAGTGTTTCTTGGTTTATCTGACATGGAAGAAGAGATGTTTTAGCATAGCCGTGGCAACTAGCTCATTTTATACTCTTTCCTCAACTCATGCTCCTCGGGGTACGTGCCAGGCGTGGGGCCAATTCGGAGCAATCGGTCTAAGGTCAACCCTGTGGACAGCATGGAAGCACTAATTGCCATTCGACAGATGCTGGGTCGGACACTTATCTCGCATGAGAGCGAAAAGCTCTCCATGTATCATATATATGGGTGACTTATTTCAAATAATCTGACTTGATGAATTTAATTTTTAGCTAATGCAACAGCTCAAATATATTACCTTCCATCGATTAAAACTAGATATAATCTCTTAATGGCAAAGAAAGCTTTCCCAGCAAAACATCCAAGAGATAAAGTTGTTGGAGATTTTTAGCAAATGTATCTTACCTATCTAATAGGGAATAGATCGTCTCTTGAGACGTAAAATGGCACAGACATTACAAACGTTACTTCAAAAAGAAAATTACGTCCTACACATTTCATATGTCAATCTAGCCATGCATGTTAATCAGTGACTGTAACTCTGCAACACAAGTCGTTGGCTTTCGGCTGATTCAACCCAAGAAAACATTAAGAAACTAGACACAAAATAGAGCAGTGCGATTCATAACAAACGAATATTCACATTTGACTAGAGTAACACCTTTAGTAAAATCACTAAATTTAGAAAGCCTTCAGGACAGAAGGCTCAAAAGTAAAGTAGCAATCATACATAAAACACTGAACCATAATCTTCAAATACAAAAACAAAATTTAATAAAATACTCTGAAAGACACAAAGATAAAGGCACATTCCTCGTCCCATATGCTAGGACAAATTTGTACAAATACTCCTTCTTCCCTAGTGCTATTAGAGCATGGAATGGGTTGCCTGAGCTAGCCAGGAAAACCAGTGACTTGGCAGAATTTAAGTCATTGGTTAATATGCATGACTAAATGCATGACGCGTAGGACGTAATCATCTTCTTTTTTGAAGTAACGTCTGTATTATATAAGAAGATTCAGGTTACCCATTCCATTCTCTAATGCTACTATAGGCCTTTTTTTTTTATTACCACGACGACCACAGTTTTCAAACTTATTAACAAGCACCACGATCAGTAAAGTTAGTAGAGCCTAAAACTTACATTGAATCATTAATTTTCGCTCGTGTTCTTATACATAACAAGGTTACAAAGACAGTTTGTGTGGAAACACAAACTCAAAATCGACCCCCCCCCCCCCCCCGAAGTGGTCCACCCAGACAGCCTCAGGTAGATAAAAAGCAGTTTTCAATATTTTCAGAAAGAACATCAGAATCCAATTCTATCAAAGACAAATGACAGAGAAGAATGGAGAAAGAATGTTGACAGATGTTGTGTGGTGCCCCAGCGGTCCAGCAGATCAAAGGATAGGTGAAAGTGAATGTGAAGTTAGATGTGAACCAGGCCTAACTGATGTCTTATAATGAATATCTAATTGACCTAATTGTTTTGTAAAGGGTCAATCTCTTATACAAATCCTCAAGAAAAAAACATTTTCCTTAAAAAAAAAAATAATAAAAAAATAGACAACTTAACATATTATCTGCAATTTTCCCTCCTTCTAAAGAGCCTCTCGTGTTTGTTACTATTAATAGTGAATAGTTGTAAAAGTGGTGTATTTAAAAAAAAAAAACTGCTTGCATAAGTGATTTTAAAAATTAGATTTTTCGCTTTCAGAAAAGAAAAAAGTAGCCGTTGCATTAGAACTTTGAATGGTCTAAAATATTATGGTGTCAGATTTTCACTATTTTTTCTAGTTTACGAGATCTAAACGGGACGGGCGGACAAACGGAGAAACGGACAGACATTCCGCACAAAACTAATAGCGTCTTTTCCTCTTTCGGGGGCCGCTAAAAGGTCATATAAATCATTATAAAAAGCATTAAGCTTGGTAATTTTGGATTTCAGATGGGAATCGAATCGAACTTTTAAAGTTTGGGTTCGGTTCGGTTCAGTCAGATTTAAGTTCGAGTTCGGTTCGATGACGAGAAAAGTTTGGGTTTGGTTCGGTCAGGTCTAAGGTTCGGGTTATGAAATTATGTAATAGCAAAATTAAGTTATAAGGTTTAATGCAATTTATTAGTTATGATTAAAACACTTTCATTTGAATGTTTACATAAAACAAGTAGGCCTACTTTGCAACATATAATAGGCCTATGAGCATTACTTTTTCCAAAATATGTTGCCTAAATAAATTTTAAGCGTTGTAAAAATTTCTTAATCGAGATAGAATTGAAGATGCGGCAGGTTTTCGTTCAAGTCGGCAAGGGGTTTAATTCCGGGCGGGACTCGGCACTAAGCGTATTCTAACCTTTTTCTCTTAGTAAAAAAGAATTTTTTTTAAAGGCTAATATTGATGTGTTTTCTTACAGAACGCACTATTCATCCTACTAAAAAAAAAGTCCAGGACCATATTAAATCTAATAATAAAGAGGCAGCCCCAGCCAATAGTATTATGTGAAGGACATTCTAGGTAGGCCTACATATTGCGCACATACTTCTGTAATGGGCGTGATCTTTTTAAAAAATATTCGTCGTGTTAAGACGTCTCTGTCGCGGACGTTTGTTTTTTTTTCCCACAAAAGTCGTCACTATAATAAATTGCAATAGACGGAAGAAATTCGACTATTCTGGGACAAAAAATCTAGAAGAATCACACTAGCGGAAATGTTTTAAAATGTTTTCTTCAAAATATGTTATGTGAACAATTAAATATAGCCTAACTGTTATTAGCCTACAAAATTCACATATTTCACTTAAGATAGAGATGTAATATTAATGAAATATACTGATATTTCAATGAAATCTAGCTCACCATAAAACAACGTCTTTACTCTTTCATGTCTCAAGATTGTCTGCCGTTTCACATTTGCATTAGGCCTACGCTAATTTCATCATCCTCAATGCATCAATTCCAACCTCTTCTTACCGCCGCCAGGACACACACATACACACTCTATAACACACCTTTTTGTCCGGAAGTTGCGTCCCCCCTCCCACAATTCGAGGTACTCGCCATCCCCACCCCCGGGGGAGGACCCAAAGTTTGAGAAACGCTGCAAATAAAAATACTGATGGTCAATAATATAAAACAGCATAATAGTAATAATATTCAAATACGGAATACTTCACAATTTTTTAAATAAAACACTAAAAAGAAATGTAAATACCGTTATATATAAATTAAATATTAAGTAGTTCTAATATTAAATATTTATACAACAGATTCCGTTTTTAACTGATTTTACTACGAAAAGAAGATAATTAAAATTTATTTTAAACTAGAACACAAATGATTTATATCTACACTCTATAATCTCTTTAAAAATAAAATCAGACGCAGCGGTAGTGGCACACACACAAGAGGAACTTCAGTCACTAATGTCCCGCTTCTCTCAGGCCTGTAAAGTATATGGCTTAACTGTTATCACGAAGAAAACAAATGTTTTGTGACTACCTGCTACAGCACCGCCCTCTATCCTCATAGACGATAACAAGCTGGACGCCGTAAACGAATTCTGCTATCTGGGATCCACAATTCTAGATGACATGTCTCTAGAAGAGGAGATTAAAAAAAAACGCATAGGGAAGGCTGCCTCGACTCAGGCCAAGAGTTTGGGAAAACCAGAAGGTCACTACAGTGACCAAAATGGAAGTCTACAAGGCATGCGTTATAAGTACACTGCTGTATGGCAGTGCATCATGGACCACCTACGCAAAGAGAGAAAACTAAACGTATTCCATTTTGCGATGTCTCCGTAGGATCTTGAAAATCACATGGAAAGAAAAAGTGTGCAATACTGAGATCCTTGCCGAACAGGTATTCCCAGCATCTTTACAGAGCTCAGACAACGCCGCTTTCGCTGGCTTGGACATGTTCGCTGGATGGAGGACAATCGCATCCCGAAAGTCATCCTCTATGGACAACTTGCGACTGGCTCAAGAAAAACTGATCGCCCCCGCCTCCGTTACATAGATGTAATAAAACAGGACCTCAAATCAGTGAACATCAATACTGATCATTGGGAAGACATAGCTCTAGACCGCACCCAATGGAGAGAGACAGTGACCAAGAAAGCTATGGACAGTGAAGAACATGGGTCTCAGCTCAGGAAGAAAAACATACAATGCGAAAAATGGCCAGCTTCTCTACCACCGAAGCAAAAGCCACCTTAACCTGCGATATTTGTGGACGGAAGTGTCTCTCCAAATAAGGGCTCCACGGCCACACGAGGAAGTGCGCGAGATGAACCATAGTCGTTCTACGATTGAAGGAGTCCAACAACCTATAATCTTCCAAAAATATTCTACTCTCAACTAACAGCCATTTCAAATAAAATGACAATATTTTAAAATGGACTTTCAACTTACTAGATCTACTAACAGGGCGGGCTATTCGACTCAAAACAAACATTGCAAACAGCCCGCAAAAATTCAAGGCCAGGGGAGAGTCGGCACCATGGAAAAGCCCAAGGGAATCAAAGGATAATGGAATCATTAGGATTTAAATAAAATATTTAAGTGGAAGGAGTCAGACCCAAGGGCCGCCCAAGACTAACATATAGAGATGTCTACAAGCGAGACATGAGAGCCACAGGCATCAGCGAAAGTATGTGGGAAAACATAGCCAAAGACCGAAGTGCATGGAGACAGACTGTGCGTGCTGGGACAACCCTTGCTGAGAACAAAAGAATTGAAGCGGCCTTAATCAAGAGGGAAAAAAAGAAAGCTGCCCTGTCCGCTAGCCCTAAATCAGAGGCATACACATGTACGAATTGTGGCAAAGTCTGCCGTTCTAGAATTGGCTTGATTAGCCACACCAGATTCTGCCCCGTCTCAAGATTAAGCCAAAACCAGTGATTCATTTGGACACATCCATTGCCTTTCGAGACAAAAGGAGCCATATATTTAAGTTTTTATTATTATTATTATGAAACCAAATATATATATATATATATATATATATATATATTGCAAAATTAGTCCGGTTAAGATAAGAAGGGTTCGTTCGGTTCGGTTCCTACCGAGCAGTTTCAAAGTTCGGGTTCGGTTCGGTCATAAGTGAGGTTCGAGTTCGGTTCGTTCGTTTCGGGCTCGGTTCGTTTCCCATCTCTAATTTGGATCACTAATTAAAGAATAGTTTAGATGCAGGCCTAAAACCGCTGAAAAGTCCTACGCGCGATTAATGACGTTTTATAAGACTCTACCTTCCGAAACGGGCTTTGGCTTCTTTGCCATCAGAGTATAGTAGAAAGTCTCGTTACAGACTGACCACCAGATCAAGTTCTTTTTACAAAGTGTTTCTTGGTTTATCTGACATGGAAGAAGAGATGTTTTAGCATAGCCGTGGCAACTAGCTCATTTTATACTCTTTCCTCAACTCATGCTCCTCGGGGTACGTGCCAGGCGTGGGGCCAATTCGGAGCAATCGGTCTAAGGTCAACCCTGTGGACAGCATGGAAGCACTAATTGCCATTCGACAGATGCTGGGTCGGACACTTATCTCGCATGAGAGCGAAAAGCTCCACTTCGCCCTCACCGGCATAGAGGAAAGTAGCTGGCAGCAGATGGCATCTGAAAGAGATAGTTGGAGAGCTCTCGCGTTTGAGAGCCAAATAAATGCCCTTAAATTAGTGAAGACTGGCGCAGAAGACGAAAAGAAAAAATGAAATAGACAATCGGCGAACAACGGCTTGGTCTGCACGAGAGGGGGAAAAATATGTAAGTTGCAACTTGGTTTGCGTTGTCATCTGAAACACTGGACTCATCCTTAATCTCTGGAATCGAAGACATTGCCATTATTATTATTATCCCATTATTATTATAACAAATTTCGTAATAATTGAACAGTCTTTATCCGTCTACTATGCGTGTAGTGAGATTCAGTCTTTTATAGGCCTACATAGAACCTAAATGATTACCTAACAATGTAAAGCTTTTTATTGACCTTAAATGTGAACATAGCTAGTAAGCCTACAAATTAAACCCACGAAATGAATGAGTTTATTTCCCTATGCATTATCAAGCTTTGAATATTATGAGGACTGCTGGTACGAATGGATGCTCATCATTATCATATGGGACGCAATTATATGGTCGGATAATAATACCATAGCCAATTTTGACACCCGGTCCGCGGTGACTTGTTTACAATCGAAAGTGTGTATCATGATTATCCCAAATAATTTATTCTCTTTGTATCGACATCAGTTTATTGCAACCAAAGTTGGCACATGTGCATCTTGTACCAGTTCACACGTAGTAGAGTAGACCACTGAAACCGTTGGCGGATCCAGATTTAGGGCGACATAAGCTATCGCCCCTCCTCCAGGCGTTTATTTATTTATTTTTGTGAGAGAAAGTACACAATTTGTGTAAATAACAAGTAACTAATTTTACTGGGTTTCGCCTAACCATTAGCTAATATCGTTCATTGTCATTCCACACACTGAAAATAGGCCTACACTTTCACTCGCAGTAGGCCTACTTATGACAGGAATAGCCAACAACTTTTTAACAATCGAAGCTAATTTTCAAAATCAATCAGTCTGTCAAGAGCAGTGGCAAGTATTGTTTAAGCTCATGTCTCGTGTCATTACTACCGGCATTCAAAAATAGATTTTCTAAAGTCTGCCATTAAATCAAGGTCATCGTTACTCATGCATGCATGCATTCACCAAAACTGTATAAAGTTCAATATCTGAGTGCTTTATGATACCATCTGGTTAGATGAAGACTTAATTTTGTCTACCATATTACGATTCTCTAAATAAACAAAAGACAAATATTTATAACAAGGCACAATGAGTGTTGAGAGTTAGTACAAAGGTTGAATAATATAGGCCTATTTGTCATCAGGCCTCTCTTTCATCCCCACCTCGGCGAGAGGAACAAGTATAAGAGTTCACTGAGGTCAGTCTAGTAGGCTCCATCATTTTATAGCCTACACACTTAGCGATTAAAAAGCAACATGATGCCTATATGTTTCTTATACCTAGAGTTCACTGTATGCATGTGTAGGCCTACAGTTATTGTTACATTATCAAACTTAACATAATGATTTTGAGGACATGTCAGACTGGTGGCCGGTCATTTCATCCTTGGTCACTTCATGCCCGGTCATTTCATCCCCAATCAAATATTTTTTCTTTGTTATTGTTGTAATTGTGCTGTTAAAATTTTGCCTTTAAGTCACCATTTCATCGAATATATACATAGTTTGTTTAGAATACCTTTTTATATTTTTGACTTATTATTATAGTTTTTATAGTGTACCCCCTTCTCTCTTCAGACTTGTTGAAAGAATATATTTCAATAAGTAGATCTAGTGTAGTGCGTGGTTTGTATTTAGTTCTATTGTTTCTGTTTGTTGTAGGGATGTCAATATTATCCTGCACATATTGCGTGATGTAATGATCAAAGGCCAAGGTGTGGTGGAAGTAGGGAAAATCTTTTGAGAGATATAAGAACAATTTGAATAATTATGATCACGCCGCTCGAGAATCAGCGCTCATAATTTATCATCAAAGTCCAAGGTGTGATGGAAGTAGTGGAAATCTTTTGGGAAATGAGAACGATTAGAATACTAGAATCATATCTTGCCGCTGATAACTTATCTCCTGACGGCCATCGTTCACTTTATTTGTCAATCGTTTTTTCTTAAATCTGAGCGTGCCATTTCAAACCCAAATATAACGTTTTATTTATTCCAATAAACGCTGACTTTAAGAAAGACGCAACACTGGCAAAGAAATTACAAATGATGTACAGCAATACGAATCAAAGAATCGTCTTCTGTAGGCCCCTATCTACTTGGAATAGATTATCTTATTGATTTCAATTAACACGCAAAAATAATTTTTACATTAGCTCTATAGTCTATCTATAGATCTAAATGTTAATTCTTTTTTTTTTATTTTTAATGACATTAGGCCTATATTATATTCTTATTTATTAATGTGTAATTCTTTTTGTCATGTAAATAAAAAAAATCTATGAAATATTGTTAATTTCATACTTTTTTACAATTATTTTTTGATGGATTAGAGAATGAAATGACCAGGGGATGAAATAACCAGGGGATGAAGTGACCAAGGATGAAATGACCGGGGATGAAGTGGCCGGCAATGATTAAATGACCGGGAACCGTCAGACTATTGAATGCCCATTATATATACAATGCCCGGGCCGATTTTAACACCGAGTCCGCCTCTGGGTACAACCATCAACAACAAACTGAAATGGAGTGAACACTGTCAAAACCTTTAGGCTACACAAATATTCACCAACGTCTTTTCTATCTTAGAAAGCTAAGGAAGTTTAACATCGACTAAACAATAATTAAACTTTTTTTTTTATACATCAGCAGTCTAATTAACTTTGCCATCACCTGCTGGTATGGTAATACTTCACTTGCAAAAAGACTTAGACTAAATAGACTAATTAAAAAAAGCATCGTATAGGCCTATCACTCGAACACAGCTACCATCTCTTGAAGAGCTTTTCTATGAAAGATGCCTTTCCAAAACACTCAAGAAACCACTATTACATAAGATCTGAACGAAGTGGTCGTCTCCTTTCCATTAGAACTAAAACAGAAAGATTTAAAAACTCCTTCATCCCACTGTCGGTCAGAGTGTTACAAGATCATCTGTCATCATCGAGAAGTTCATAGAAGTCTAATTCATAAAGCGCTGGTTGTGAGTGTGTAGCCTATGTGTTTCGTGTGTAAATGTTGTTTGTATTTGCATCTATAATGTTATTGTTACAGTAGTTACCAGTTACGCTGAGGTTGTCAATTGTTGTCAAACTGAATTTCCATTTGATTGGGTCCAAAAAAATTATCTTATCTTATATTATCTTATCTTATCTAGATCTAAATCTAAATAGTAAAATACATCCTTACGGATGATTTGTTAGTTAAAAGTTGGCAATACGCTTAGATCTAGACATCTTTAGGAAGAAAAGAAAAGTCTTTTGGACGTCTTGGTAAGGGAAGTCGCCTTCAAGGGTGTTGAATTAGATCTTGATTCTAGATATCTATATCAAGAAAAGATCTAATATTGTTATTCTTAACAATTTGGTAGCGTAAGACCGTAAGGTCATCGCTAAATATTATTGACAAAATGGAACCATATTCGGATTTTGAAAGTGACAGTAACTTTGTTGATTTTTTACAATTTGAAGATGATGAAAACATGGAAGACATGAGTTCTATAACTCAAGTTTGTGTTGATGAAGACCCAGAAGAAGATACTGACGATAAAACAAATAGATCTAGATCTATAACTAGATCTAAAAGCGAAGGGGATATATCATTTGAGTCAGATGGCTCCAAGAAAACTTCAGAAATCAATGACAGAGCAACTAGATCTAGATCTATGAAATCTAATGCTTCAAATTCGAATTTTATTATTGAAAATGACATCGATGAAATAAATGATAATGATCACGATGGGTAAGTTTATATAGTCTAGATCTGAATCATCAATCATCACTTTGACTCCATTCTTAATTTAGATTTAGATTATAGATTGGATGGCTGCCTGGTTGTGCGGTTTGCGCGCTGGACTGACATTCAGATTTATCGATGGTCCAGGGTTCAAACCCTGCCCGCTCCCATCCCCTGTCGTCCTGCGGGAGGTTTGGACTAGGAAGTAATTATCTTCAACTCTGAAGGAACATCCGAAACATGTAAAACATTTTACAAAACAAACATCTAGTAGTAGAATCAATTCAATCAATAACCATGATTTGATTGCCAGGGGAACAAAAGAGTGTTTGTGTCTGTTTGTCTTTGCTATCGGTGTCTTGTATCTCTTTTGTGATGGTAAAATCACAAAATCCTGACACAAAGGGTGATTCTTTATTTCAATGATCTTGACATTACAGGGTACTGTAACATTTAGTATATGTGCTTTAATGAGATGGGAGAGTCGAAGAAACGAAAGTAGACTCTTAATGTAGAAACTACCAGAAAAAGTGGACAGATCTTTGCCTTTTTATGGAGCACGAAAATAAGCCAATATTTTTTATTGGTATAGAGATGTTTGTGGCTGTTTTTAAAGAACATAAAACTTAAACAGCATTATGAAATCAATAAACAAATATTGTGGCATTCTTAGTTTGAGCCACCAAGAAAAAAAATGCTAAGAAACGCCTAGAGATTAGAGGATTGACAAGATTATTTACCAAGAAGGGACAAGAAAATGAGTCAGTGGTAAGGGCATGGTAAAGAAATGCTCACAATTTAAGTAGTGAAATGAAGCCTTTTTTTTAGACTTGGGCAGGGAAAGCTTTAGTTGGGGGTCAATATCAGTGATGGAAGAAATGTGTCATGAAAATAAGAATGCAGTTGAGTTGAAGCTGCCACTCTTTTTTGCAAGACAGTTAGGAATCTCAATTAAAAACTAAGAGATAGAGCAGAAGAGCTTGAAATTTAAAACCATTAGCGCCAACATAACTGATAGCGTTCGACTCTTGCTACTTGTTCGCAATGCAAAAAGCAATTTTTAAATCACAGAAAAGATATCTGCTATGAGAAACATTCTTTGGGACCACCACTGGCAAAGACCTGTTCAAAGAAATTTCAAACATCATGGAGAAGTAGGCTTCTTTCCTTTGGGAGTAATTAGTGGAAGTGACTACTGATACTGCCAGAAGTATTTTCAGGTCAAACGGAACCTCTGTGTCAAGAAGCTGAATCAGACTGATATAAGCGCCTTCTAAATGAAATTACAACTCTTTCATTTAGCGGGCAGAAAGGGGGGAAACTTTGTGGCGTCATCGCCTTACAGACGATCATCTAGATTCAGTACTTCAACTTGGTGTATCATCAATGCAGTGGGATCTTAAGAAATTGGTTTTGGATAAACTTCCTACATAAACATGAATTAGTGTAAATATTATATTCAAATGGGAGGCACGGTGGCTGAGTGGTAAAGCGCTTGGCTTGCAACCCGAGGGATCCCAGGTTTGAATCTTGGTGAAGACTTAGATTTCAGTTTCGGGATCGTAAGGTCACCTCTGAGTCCAACTAGATCTAATGGGTGCCTGACGTTAGTTGAGGGAAACATAAAGGCTACATGACACTCTCGTTAGCCGAGGACCACAGAAATAGATGACCTTTACATCATTTGCCCTATAGATCGTAAGGTCTGAAAGGGAAACTTTTTAAAAAATTATATCCACGGATTTCTAATAAAAGTGCTTTATTTTTTTATGTAATGTTTTTGTATCTTTTCTGTTATGTGGCTTGCGACATGAATCTTGCAAATAAAAATGGCCCACTGGCCGAATATGGTTTCACATCGCTGTTTCATCTAATTAATAATTGAATTAAAAATAATTACATGTAACAAATTTTTCTGTTACCTACATCATAACATCGAACCGACCTGAACCCAAACTTTAGACCTAACCTAACCCGAACTATAATCGTCATCGAACTGAACCGAACCCGAACTTAAATCTGACCGAACAGAACCCAAACTTTAAAAGTTGGATTCTATTCCCTAGTCATAACATCAGGACCAAAAAAGGGGGGCTGAAGCCGGTCAAGTTCTTTTTCGAGTGACAAAAAAGTTATAGTTTCATTGTAATGATTAATCCATGTTTATTAGCCAAGTAAAATGATATTATTACCAATGTTTAAAATATGATTAAAATATTGTTACATCATAACATCTTGTAATAAAAAGTGTACATCATTTTTGCGAGAGGCGCAAGAAACAATCTCAAGTTTACTAGACCTGACTTTTAGCTTCAAGAACATATTTATGACATTCCGGAATCTGAGGTGAAAAATTATGCGTTGGTCAGTTCATTCTACTCTCTATTATTTACTTAATTTTTAAGGAGTAGAGAGGAATTTTCTGTAGATGAGAGGCTCAGAGAAGAGCAAGCAGGCTTCCGAAGAGGCAGATCATGTGCAGAGCAGATCTTCGTTCTATGAAATATCATAGAACAAAGTCTCGAGTACTAACAATGGCTAACGATCAGTTTCATAGACTTTGAAGAAAGCGTTTGAAAGTGTCCACTGAGCAATGAATCAGCCTGCCTTTGGTATTCTATGGCATGAACAAAACCGAATGACGGACTTGGATTTCTGCGATGACTTTGCACTACAGGGGGCTACAAATAAATGCATACAAGAAATGACAGATAGAGAGGCACCCAAAATTGGCCTCCACATAGACTTGGATAAGATTAAAATTTTGTGAGTTGGCTATAAGGCAAAGGGTGCTCCTGTTAGACTTGGCGAGTCAAAGCTTGAAGAGTTGGACAAGTTCATATACCTTGGCAGCATCATAAACTATGGGGATGCCTACCATAACGTTGTGTGGAAAATAGGAATGTGCATACAATGTACTTTTTTTTTTTGTTTTTGTTTTTAATAAAAAAAACAACATGTTTTCAGTAAATCTTTTTAATAGCTATCACAATTGAAAACTAAACACAAGTAATATATTTTTGTTGTTAATAAACTCATTCATTCATAGCAATAAATTGACAACAAACAGAACTTTTTAAATAACTTATATCAAACAATAATTTCTTCCCTTTATAATAAGGATAAGGATCTCTCTGGAGACGCTGCTCTTTGCCTCCTCCGCTGTAACTTTGTATGATCTTGCATAAGCATCCTCATTTTCCATGTCATCTCTGTTATTTTAAGGACTGTTTTAGATTTGTTGGAATAATGTTTTCTCCTCTTGTTTTTTGTTTCTTTTACTTTTTATTTATCTATGTAAAAGCTTATATTCATTTTTGTTTAATATAAATCTTCCCTACTAAAAATCTGCATTTTTGAATGAATTCAATTTTTTTTTGTTTGAAGATAGAAACCATGAACATTATGTTTCTTTAAATTCCTCTATTTTTTTTTGTTTCAGTTACATTCATCATACTATCTCAGAGGATGAAATCCTTATGCAAATCAATCCTGGTAGCAGCAAGATGCCATCCAACCCATCCCATGCTACACTAACTATTGAAAGCCAGAATCCCAGAACCAAAGCTAAAGAAGTCACCAGGTAACTGGTGAATGAATTAGAAAATGTCTCTCAAAACTTACTCAAATATATTGCTTTCACCACACAATTAACATGTTGTTTCCTTTTTCATCTCCTCCATCCTCAGACGTTCTTATCTGCTACAATCCTTAAAAAAAATAATTTAATCAGCAAATAGACACACACTCCATAACAGACTCTGCATGTATTGAATAATTTAATTCTTTCAATATGCTGTGTTTTTTTTTTACAGTTTAAATAAACCTAAATGCATTTTTTGTTCTGTGCATAGGTTCAAGTGCACATTTTCTGGATGTGCTAGAACATACAGTACACCTGGCAATTTGAAAACTCATGAAAAAACACATCGGGGTAATCCAATTTGACTTTGTTTATGTATTTTTGCTACCCACTTGTTATAAACAAAGTAAAACATAGAAAACCATGTCCATATACTATGGCTGCAAATCAGAAAATATTATATTCTATTTAAAAAAAAAATGAATGATAGATTATGATTGATCTTGGCCCTGTCACTGAAACGTGTCATTAACTGTCAACTACAGAAACAGAGAAACACTAATTCCCTGTCTAAAGGAGAAACATTTAAATTAAAAGCTAATACAAAACTGTGTCAGTTGTCTTTTTTAATGTTAGCCTTTGTTTGTTGCAACATTTACTCAGAAAACATTCTTCCAAATGAACTGATTCCTTCTGTTCTCAGGGGAGTATACCTTTGTATGCAGTGAGATGGGCTGTGGTAAGAGATTTTTGACTTCATACTCACTGAAGATTCATGTCCGGGTCCACACAAATGAGAAACCATATGAATGTGATAAACCAGGCTGTGAGAAATCTTTCAATACAATTTACAGGTATCGTTATAAATAAAGTCTAGATTGTTTTCCAATCGATTGTGACCATGTAGTATAGTTTTTTTTTTTTGCTTTTTTTTTTTTTTATTTACTAGATAAAGTTGAGAAATTTAAGTTTTAGGCTCAGCTATCTTTTTTAAAATTTTCTTAATTCTTTGACTTTGGAATTATTTTTTTATATTTGGACGAAATTAATATTTTTGCCCTTATGGAGAGCGAAAAAATGCTTTTATTAAATTTTTATAGCTTTTTTGTTTGTTATTAAAAAACTATATGTTTTGGTATTAAATTAAAGGAGAATGCATGTACTTTTTATTTAACACAAATTAATACTTGAAAAACAATAATAAACAATAATTAATATTAATGAATATTAAATATGAAAACTAACCCACTGCAAAGTCTCCAGGATCTAGATTTGGACCAGATCTAGGAAAAAATTTTTTAATAATAGAGTCGCACAAAACTTGTATATATTATAAAACATTTAAAAGACATCAAATGGAAATCTTGAGCTTGTTATCCATGTCACTACTACCATAGGAAAAAGAAAACTGGCTAATGGTGGACAAGTCAACAGTTCTAGCTCTAGGAAATAAATTATGATCCAAATTATTACAAATAATTTTTTTAAGGACATTTATTCATAATTTATATATAATACACTTAAAGGACAATGTAAAGATAGTCTTGAGCCGATTATCTCATGTCACTACTATCTAGTACATCAATATAAAGAAAATAAAGCCTTTTTCTCTGCAAGATATAAGTTTTAAGCAATTGAAAACATGTGAGAAAAAAAAACAAACCACCTTTCAAATCACTGATGTTGCCAGCGTTGAACTGCACACTATGGTGGGTCAAATCAATGCTTGGAGCATTGTTACAGAGTCGCGTTACAAGTTCAAGATATCTTCAGGAAAAAAAGATCCTTATATCCTAGTTTTATTCCCCCTATCCCCAATTGAGATCAGACAAACCACTTTTTGTAACAACATTGAAAAGAACATAAACACCCACCTGCTGTTTAAAACTTCTTTCCATTCATTTGATTCTCTCTCTCTTTTTAAATTGTTATTTTCTCAGTACGCCTTCATCCTACATTCTGTTTGTTAAATTTTTTTTTTTGAAATGTATTTTAGATTGCGAGCTCATGAAAGGCTTCACACAGGTGAAACATTTAAATGTGGCTCAGATGGTTGCACCAAATACTTCACCACTTTGAGTGATCTCAGAAAACACATTCGAACTCACACTGGGGAGAAACCATTTATGTAAGCGGGGCATAGAGTCTCATTAGTATATAGACAGGTTCCTAGTTAAAATGTTTCATTTTATAAAGATTTGTTTAATAAAAAGATTTTCTAATGTGTTTTTAAATTGAAAATAATAATAATGGTACAATAATGTTGAATTGTATTTTTTGTTCTGTTTCATAGATGTAATGAAAATGGTTGTGGAAAGGCTTTTGCAGCAAGTCATCATTTAAAGTCTCATAACAGAATTCATACAGGTAATCTAGATTCCCTTTGATGCCAGTGGTACAATTTAAAAAAATAGATTGAAAGTCTCATAACAGAATTCATACAGGTAATCTAGATTCCTTTTGATGCCAGTGGTACAATTTAAAAAAATAGATCTAAAGTCTCATAACAGAATTCATACAGATAATCTAGATTCCCTTTGATGCCAGTGGTACAATTTAAAAAAATAGATTTAAAGTCTCATAACAGAATTCATACAGGTAATCTAGATTCCTTTTGATGCCAGTGGTACAATTTAAAAAAATAGATTTAAAGTCTCATAACAGAATTCATACAGGTAATCCAGATTCCCTTTGATGCCAGTGGTACAATTAAAAAAAATAGATTTAAAGTCTCATAACAGAATTCATACAGGTAATCCAGATTCCCTTTGATGCCAGTGGTACAATTAAAAAAAATAGATTTAAAGTCTCATAACAGAATTCATACAGGTAATCTAGATTCCCTTTGATGCTAGTGGTACAATTTAAAAAAATTGAATAAAGTCTTATTATTCTTCAGAATGGTTGAAACTAAAGAATTATATGAATCCCTGGTCTAGAATAGTTTTATGAAACATGTTCAAGTAAATGATACAATCTTTATTCTTCTCTTTGTGTGTTGCAGGAGACAAACCCTATGAATGTACACAAGATGGTTGCTGCAAAGCATTTACTTCTGTCTATAGCTTAAAGTCTCATGTTTCTAAACATGGCAAGGAATCAGAGAAAGGTAAACATGATCATATTTGTAAAATAATTATATTACTACTAATGTGCCACATTAATCATGACCATTCATTTATCCATTTCTGCAGTCCCATGTGTTCTTTTGTTATTATGTGAGGTACTTTGCTATGCCACTTTATGTTATAATTATTGAACAGGATTCCAGTATCCCTAGTCAACTATGAACTTTTAATGGCAATGCTGGATTGATCTCGCACCTCGGTTCTGGCTGTTAGTAATTCTTAAAGTTATGTTTTAAAGCATATTTAAATTACTCTTGCTTTGTTTATTCTTGACTTGATGTCTGTTGCACTGAATACTTGGTCTTGTTTATTGGTGATGGGATACAGAATATCTCTGTGATATTGTGACCTTTCACACTTCCACACCTATATGCCTTCATTTAGAGCCCTGGGAATTTCCAAGAAGAAAAAAAAAGCTTACAATGCAGTACATTGTAAAAATAGTCAAATACCACAAACCCTGCTTTGGCTCAATTTTGGACCCTGCCAATGTAGAACTATATGATTAAAGACATAATATCTTAAAGCCTTGGAATGAGAGCATCCCCTCCAATGTAGAATTATATGATTAAAGACATAATGTCTTAAAGCATCCCCTCCAATGTAGAATTATATGATTAAAGACATAATGTCTTAAAGCCTTGGGATGAGAGAATCCTTTCCAAGAACTACCTGGTTCATGGTGAAAAAAAAAGGTAAAACTTTTCAGCTAAAAAAGAACAAGTAGACCTCATCACTGTACAATCTTATTTTGTAGAGCTACATAAATAGGGAGATACTGGTTTCTATACACACAAGGCTCTAAGATGGAAAGGTCAAATGTGCCTGCAACTGCAGTGACTGCTTTATCTTGCTTGCTTTGTGATGTTGAAAACATTCTGTTTGAAGATGATTACAAATGAGCATTAATGAAAGACAGAAAATATTTGAGTGATATTTTTGTAGGAACAAAAACTTGTAATAAAAATGTAATCTTGTCTTTTTGGTTAATACTTGTAAATGATTTGATTCCCATGTATTTTGATATTTCAGGTTCTCAGCTCAGCAGTACTAAAGGCTGTTCTGGTGGTTGCCATGATGACAGCTGTGAAAACATGTCTACACTACAGAATGTGATACTAGTCAATCCCAACCCTGGCTTAGAGCCAGTCAAAAATGAACCTGAAGATGTGAGTTTGTTGTTTTTCTTTTCTTGTGTTAGACTGGGTTCTACTCACTATAATAAAGTGGATTTTGTTGTCCTTACAACTCATAGTTACTTCACAATGATTTAAGCAAATGTTCTCATGTTAGAAGTTTTAATGGGTGCTAAATGTTTACTTTTATTTTCACCTTATCACTGAATGGAATGTTCTGTTTCAGATTCCTCTGAGTGTAGAGCAGGTGATAAAATCCATGTATTCAAATCAGATTGTCAGTGAAAACTACTCTCAAGAAATAACCTCTGGAGAAGACAGTGAGATATATCTATCTATCTTATATGTTTTAACCACAATACAGGAATGATTAGACTCTTTCTAGTTCTAGTATTTGTAAGGTCTATTTGTGAATGGAAAAGGTCAAGCAGTAAATGCCATGTGCTAAAAAAATACTAGATGCCATTTGATAGTAACATTAAAATACAAATAAGAACAACATAGTTTACATTTGCAGAGAGTGGCTCATTCCAAAATGTATTCAACTGTTAAATAACCTAGCCATGTCAGTATCTAGCCATTCTCAAGGAAGGAGGGAATGCAACGAAATGAAAGAAATAGTATATATATATTTTTTTTTTCAAAGAGATGTGCAAGAAACAATTCAAATTTTTCAGGGAAAATTGAAACACTTTATTCACTAAACTTTGAGACTGAAACACTTTATTCACTAAACTTTGAGACTGAAACACTTTATTCATTAAACTATGAGACTGAAACACTTTATTCACTAAACTTTGAGACTGAAACACTTTATTCACTAAACTATGAGACTAAAACACTTTATTCACTAAACTTTGAGACTGAAACACTTTATTCATTAAACTATGAGACTGAAACACTTTATAGACTGAAACACTTTATTCACTAAACTTTGAGACTGAAACACTTTATTCATTAAACTATGAGACTGAAACACTTTATTAATTAAACTTTGAGACTGAAACACTTTATTCATTAAACTATGAGACTGAAACACTTTATTCATTAAACTTTGAGGCTAAAACACTTTATTCATTAAACTATGAGACTGAAACACTTTATTCATTAAACTTTTAGACTGAAACACTTTATTCATTAAACTATGAGACTGAAACACTTTATTCATTAAACTTTGAGACTAAAACACTTTATTCATGTTTATGTCCTTTATCATTTGTCATACATCCATTTTATTAAAAATTTGTATAAGTATTTAATTATCTTTTAATATAATTGGTTGATTTAAGGTTTCATTTTTTTTAAATGAGTTGTTTCTTTGATATTATTCTTTACATAAATGCATTGTTAATTTTGCTTGCAGGTGTCTCTTCAGGAATGGTACAAGAGATTTTAAGACCTGTGATATCTTTAGGGACTTCTCCACAACAAACTTCAGTTTGTCTTGACATGTCCAATCAATCTGTAGCCATGCTCCCATCAACATTGCAAGTTGGTGCAGTCAACAGTTTGGTGCAGACACCCCAGGTGGGAATACTGCAGTCCAAGCCTGGGGAACAAGGAACTGTGTCGCCAAATGTCCATCTGGTTGGTGCAGTGAATGCAAATGAGGCTGCAGACACATTGCTTACTCTTCCAGCTGGCATTTCTGACCTTAACATGCTGACATCTGAGCTAGTCAAGTCTCTACTAGGAAACAACACAGTCATGGTACAAAGTGGAGATGGGGGCCTTGTGCAGATACCTACATCTGTCTTGCTGCGGAATGACTCTGTTTCTTCATTGGCCCCATGCTCAGCTGCATGTGCAATGTTGGACCATTCCAGTCTTACTGCAAGTCATTCTATGGCAGCTAATAGTGGTACCTTAGGCTCCATGCCTGGTCTAGGGATGGTCACCTCACAGAACCCTAGCACAGAGACATCTGTTTTGCTACCAACCACACCTGCATATTCTGTTGCTCATGTGTTACCCACCCTTCAATCAGGCCCTATTCAGACAGTTGCAGACCTGGTCACATTGAAGGGGCTTCCTTCTCAAGGAGTGCCATCAATACAGTTGAACAGCCAGCCGAATGTATCATTTAGCTTCAACAGTGATAACTTAGATCAAAGCTGTGGTGCGTCTTTCTCATCTCTGACATTGATGGACCCAGCGGCATGCTCTGCCGTGCCCAGCATGGATGAGGCCAGCACTTCTGTGTCGCTGAACCTCACAGATAACTCAGTGCCCCCTGTCATTCTGAAGTGTCCACCAGTGGCACACACTCATGTTGCCTCCTCTGGAGCAGCCTGCCCTAAGTCATGTACACCCTCACCCTCCCTGGCTAATTCAGCTGCTGTTTCTGGACTTGCCCTGGCACCTGACGGAACACTTATCTCAGCCATACAAAAAGGAATTCCAATATCTATGTTAACAGGGACATATCCTGATAGCATTGTGCTGAATCAAGTGTTTGTTCCTATTTATAGCAACACAGACAAGGGACCTATTATTGAGCTTGTTCCAATCAAAACAAATACTTAAGGTTTACATCTCAAAATTCAAACAAGCAATATCTATGTTTAAATTATTTTATCTTTGCTACTGAACTGGAGTTTATTAATCCTAGAAAGATAGAATGGGGAATGTTACACTAAAACATGATTAGCACTATCACTTGTTGGATTAATTCATCTTTATAAACAATTGCTCAGCAGAATATTTCTTTCTTTATAGGCAATACTTTTGTTACATTTTGTGTGTATGTATTGTCAGTCTTTTCTTAGATCACTAGAAGGATGATTTGATATTTCTTTGAATTCTGTGCTTTAGAGCTGAATGGTTGGGGTTTTAATGTTGCAATAGCCTGTACAAATATATTATTATTGAGAGCAAATGCGGTTAGTTTTCATAAGAGTGTAGTGTAGGAGTTGCTTCACAGTAAATGTTCCAATGAGGATTTCTTTGACTGTGATTTCCATACATTGGTTAGGCACTATCGTTTCAGGATTCTATAAGCATCAATTTTTTTTTACTTCTATCTATGAACCAGGTTGGACACTCTCCACATTACAGTAAGTCTTGAACTGGAGACCAAAATAATAAAATTTTTTTTTGAGTTTTCATTATGCATTGAACAGCATTCAAATGATACAAAAAAACTGGACACTGACATATATGTATTACTAGCCATATGTTACCCGGGGCCTGCGGGTCTCAATATGCGCGTTACTAATATAGTACATTAGAATAGTTTGTGGGAAGCGTGGTCGAGTGGCTGAGTACGCTTGAACTTGGCTTGGCTACCTATGAAGGGGGCTCGAGGCTCGACACCCAACTTGAGTTGAGCTGTGTTTAATAAGCACCTAAAGGCAGCACGGAAACAAATGTGAATGGACCATAGCACTCTGAGCATTCTTTTACCTTTTTTACCTTTACCTATCCCTTAGTCTGTTGGACCGTTGGGGCACCAGGCAAGATTTGTCGACCGTCTTTCTCCATTCCTCCCTTTTTTTTGCCTTGATCAGAACCTCTCTCAATGGCAGGCCTGTCCATTCTTTAATGTTGTCCTCCCATCGCTTTTTCTGTCTGCCTCTTCTTCTTTTTTTTTTTTGGCACTGTTCCCTGAAGAAAGGTCTTTGCGAGCCCCGTAGATCTTGTAATGTGGCCAAAGGTTTTAAGCTTTCGTTTTTTCACAATAGTAAGCAGGTCGTCATGAGCTCCGATCGCTACAGTAACCCTGTCTCTGATTTCTTGGTTTGTGACTGAGCATTCTATATGCATTAAAGTAGCGTTATTTAAAAGCTATAATAATAATTACAAACTATTAAACAAAATAATCTTATAAGTTAAGCGAATGCGTGAATGTAAAAATAGTATGAACAGTGCTATTAAAATAGCTAATCGACTTAATCCATTTTGTTACAAAAATATTTGCTTGCATATATTATATATTGAGATCTAGATCTAGAGTCTAATATAGTTTTTGACCTAGATTAAGCTTAGATTCCTTTGTTTAAATTAAGTAAAATACATCTACTTTCACTAAACATTTTTGATCTATCATGTTAAGGTTGAATTTAAGGTTCAATAAGCTTATTAATTATTTTATGTTAGTACATTTATTATCACCCATATAGAGCCTCAATTGCCTGTCCAATCACAGCATGTTTTCACTGGGCATAGGAATAGAGAGATGTGTAACATTTCAGTCTTGTCTAATGAAAGAATGTATGTCAGGACTTCGCAGATATTAGGAACAAATTTATGTAAAAATGCTTTTGAAAGACAAATTTGAAGCTTAATTTTATTAATAAAGAAATCAATAGACTATATTTTGTAATTTTATTTGTGTCAAAGTAAAAAACTATTTGTGCAAAGTGTAGTTTTAAAAATTAGATCTAGATCCTTTCGATCTTCTGTCATGTAACCATGATAAACATGGCCTAGATTTATTAAATACTAATAGCTGAATAGAGTTGGGCAACTTTTTTTTTTTGAGGGTCTTAAGTTTGTTTTAGGGCTACAATACATACACTACGGTCTAAGTTAGCACCCAAGGAACAATTCTGCCAAGTTTTATCAAGACTGGTGAAACGGTTTTGATTTCTATTCGGGACATACATACGCCTTATATTCTACTTTATAGTATAGATTGTTTCTACTTGAATTGCTTTATGATTTACTTGACATTTCAAGTTGATGAAATTTAACAAAATGCTATTAGTTACCAATATGTAGTAAAATGGTTATTTTCTCATGTTTTTTTTTTAAAAGAAATAGTTGGTTCTTCTTTATTATCTTATCTTAGTTGATATCAACTCTTATTAAATATTGTAAGTTACAAAAACTTAGTAAGTTGTGTAATTCATATTGGGACATAACTTATAAGAAAGTGTCTACTTTAGAAATATGTTTTTTTTTTGTTTGGTCTGAGTTTGTTTGTATTAGTGGCCCAATGTCCTAAAGCTGTGATAAAACAACTGAATCCATTGACCAGGCTAGAATGAAACAAGTGAGATTACAAGAGCTTCAATGTATTTTACACAAATGCTTTTGTTCACTTTAAGTTTCCTAGTGTTTTGATATACCATTATAAATACTTCAAGTTCTAGATGATTTGTACAAGAATTTCAATGCTATTGTAGTGATATTGACAATGTAGTATTAATCATTTCCTTCATTAAAGATTTGAATTTTGTTTGTTCTCTATCAATGTTTAGGTATCTAATTTTAAAATGTCATCAAATATTGGTTAGCACCATTATCAACACCATGTGTACACTACATGCATTTCAAAATGACAGTATTGTATCTGGACTAATTAATTTTAAATGTTCAGCTGAACCTCTCATTTCTCTCAGTACTTGGAGTCATACAAAAC
The DNA here is from genome assembly GCF_947242115.1 of Biomphalaria glabrata. Taxonomy (NCBI): domain Eukaryota; kingdom Metazoa; phylum Mollusca; class Gastropoda; family Planorbidae; genus Biomphalaria; species Biomphalaria glabrata. The sequence continues at coordinate 22,808,603 of NC_074716.1, forward strand.
ATTATTTTGCAATGCTCCATGTCTTGAGTAAAAACATAGGTGAGCATGTGTTATTGTTGAAAGTACTGGCTGGCCATAAGTGTTATTCATTGAAAATGTCGACACATTTGTTTCATAACTTTGTCTGTCCTCTTTATTAACCAATGCACATAGATCAAGGAAAAGTGGATCATTTAGTTGTTTGATGACTAAATGTGAGCATACAAACATGTTGAAGTTTTTTGAAGGCTACAGATGTTTTAAAGTTGGGTTGTTTTTTTTAGCAGAAAATGTTGTTTGAGAAATGTTATTCACTTTAGAAATACATTGAAGAGTTTATAGTAACTCAGTGTCTAGATATGTATTGGTATGTTTGTGTTTTCAATACTAGATCATGCTGTGTATCTGTTTGTATATAACCATTTCCATTTGTGATACAGTCATGTCTGCTGTACATATAATATAAAATACTAAATTAACTTGTATATAAATCATTTTTTTCTGCCATACAGTGAAGTTCAAGTCCCACTAGCTTTCCCCCTTCTTTCTACTAAGTGTACATAGGTCATGCACATTTGTGATATTGGTTTATGAGAGGGAGAACTATTTATGTTGTGAGTGTGTAAAATCTGATGTAAATATATATATTAGAAACAAAACAATGAATTTATTGCTAGAGGCCCACTAGGATGGTTGTTGCTGTTGAATACTGAAGGACAAAATGGTCATCTACCAAGTGCCTTTTTTTTTCATGTAGAACTCAGACAATTAATTCTGCCACTTTGTACTAATGAAATCATTTTCAATTTGAAGGAAAGTAGCAGTTGATTGAGACAGTTGGAGCTAAGCCTCCTTCCTTTTCTCATATCCATCCACTAAATGTAACAACTACATGATCTAGGTATCCTTTGGGCAGAGGATGTGCTGTGAACAATTTCTTGTAATAGGTTTCAACAAAATCACCTACTACTTTGTCCTCAGCATATGGCCTATTCCCATTGAAATGATTAGCTTATCCAGAAATCATCCTTAAAAATATGCTAAACCCATAGATGGAAAAAAAAACACAACCTTACCAGGTTTTTAATTTGAACTAGTCAATAATACACTCAAATACTTGGAAAGGGAGGGGGGTGGCTGATTGGTAACGCTATTGGGCTCCAAACCAAAGTGTAAAAAAAAGTATAGTACCCTTTTCAGACCTTGTGACCTATAGGGCTGATTATGTAAAAGTCATCTGTATCTATGACCAACAGTTGATGAGGGTGTCATGTAGCCGGCACAGTGATCAAACTGAGGGGTATTGGGTTTGAATCTTGGTGAAGATTAGGATTTTGAATTATGGGAATTTTGGACACCCCTGAGTCCACCCAACTTAGATGAGTACCTGACATTAGTTGGGGAAAGTAATGTGGTTGGTCATTGTGCTTGCCACATGACACCCTCATTAACTGATGTCTTTTTTTTTTCTGCTAGCTATGTAACATTCATAATGACATCTCTGCTCAATCTGAGGCTGGTACTCATTTTGAGCAGGCTTAACTTATTCAAGGCCTACTAGACCAATGAAAAATCTAATTTCTTCTAGAAATTATCTAAGAATGTTTCTTTACCATTGAGTCATCTTATAACTGTACAAATCTGACTTATCTGATTCTCTAAAGCAGTTGTATTATTTGATTTGACTTGAAACTGGTTTCTATTATTTCTCAGTCATTATGTCTCACATCTATTCTGCCATTGTTTTCTTCTGTCACCATTCCACTAGTTTTCATACAAACTTTCTTGAATAGGATTAGCATTGACTTCATCATTCAACTTGTGCTTTTGATCAATCTACACCTTGTAAACATTTAATAATAAGAATGTTCTTTATAAAGTATCATATTTGTCAAAGCTCATATTTTGTAACTTAAATCGTATGACTTGCTTTATCCACAACCAATTGTTGTCCTTTAGTGGCACCATTTTTTTGTTAGTTATTTTTCCACTATTTACCCCAACATACTTATAAACCAACTGTACTATGGACTCCCTGTACTGTGGACTCCTTGTATTGTATGAACAAAGAAACAATGCAGGCCAGTAATCCATCGACATTTTATCCATCTATTTCATCTGATGCTTTGTTGTGTAAAATGAATCAAAGACTTGTGTGCCAATATTCTCATGCACTATGTTCATAGTTTGATGTACTCTTGTTACTATTTATTCACACATTAATAATAAACTAATTTTTATGGTGTTTGCACTAAGTCAGTGTTTTTTTTTTGTTGTTGCAGTGCTCTTTAAAATGAGTGGTTCACAGGTTCACATTCCTAGAGACAAACATTAAATTTTTAAATTATTTTTGCTCAATGTGCCATGAATAGTTTTTGGACCTGTGAGAAAGGTTGTATCTGGGAGAACATTTCTGTATTGCCTTGAGCACACACACACATCAAGTTGATAGGGAGACATGGAGTTGTCTCCCAGTCACATGGCCCACCAATTTAGAATACTTTTTAAAAATGGAAATACTGAAATAGTCTCCTATATAATAGAATGCAGATATATAACACACTTTTGTTCAATTGTTTTTTTTGTTGTCATCCATGAACTCAGTTGCTTGATTCATTTGTTTATTTCCTGTAAGCTCACCAACATTACAATGCAACGATTTTGAAGTTTATAGATTTAAAAAATCCACAATTTTTTGAAAACCAAACTGAATATTAATACTCAACAGAAATTTACTGAAAGTATTTTGCTATTGTTATTTTGTAACATTTAGTACATTCATTCAGTGGTCTTTGCACACAAGTCTGTCCCCCCCCCCCTTTTCCCAATTTTGTGATTTTAATACTTATTTTGTTTTTTGTTGTATATCCAAACTGATAAAAAAAAAATTATCTTAGCAAATGAGCTTATTGCTGCTTCGGACACCCACACCTTTGACTCTGATGCCTCCTTTGGCCAGGCCAAAACAAATTCTGAGATACTGTAATTACTTGCATAATAAAATACCATTCTCCTGCAACTGTACCAATGTTATAGCTGAGATGGCGCTAGCGTATATGTATGGACAGAAGGATGGTTCTTTCTGTTGCAGGTCACATGCTTACAGTGTTTCTTTTTCTTGAGCAACACATTTAAGTTCAACTATTTTCTTTTCTCCTTCAAATATCAGAGAAGTCTAATGGAGGACAAAAATACATTGGTAGTTAAAATTTAATTGGCCAGTAAAAATGAATATTTCTTTTAGAAAATGAGATGTTGGATTATCAAGGGATCATGAACATATGGGTTAATGTGTATGATCACATTCAGGACAGGGATCACTGATTAGTTGTGCTTCCTTAGCGCAAGTAATTCAACAACAAAAAAAAAAAAGAAATGATAGTCGAATTGTTCCATAGTTTCAATATTCGTTCCTAACTATTGATTTAATAGGCTCATAGATTGCTCCTTAAATTTTACCATCACACTGGCTATGTAAGCATTGTACTGAAACCATGCAGCATTTGGCTTGCCATGCTTTACTTATAGCTCATCAGTGTGGGACCATGTGTGATGTGCAAGTCGCAGGAGGGAACTCTTAGTCATAAATACAAATATTCTACTCTAGTTCCTCATGGCAAACTCACTGAACTTCAACATATGGCGATGTACTATTGAGAGTTTTCATAAAGTGTAGATCTAGTTATTAAAAAGACATAGCCATTATTATTAGGTTAGCTACTGGTAAAACTTGGGTTTTGTTACCCTATTAAAAGTCAAAGGGAATAGAATGGGTTTATTCTGATAGGTTAGTGTTTTTTTTTCCTTTAGAAATCTATAGGACTTACTAGATGTTTCTTCTGTATTTTAAAAATACATATTTGTTGAAACTATTGGATGGCCATCTGTTAGAATGACTGCCAGTTCTGTGTACTTTGTGTGTATGACCGCCAGTTCTGTGTACTTTGTGTGTATGACTGCCAGTTCTGTCTACTTTGTATGCATGACTGCCAGTTCTGTGTACTTTGTATGTATGACTGCCAGTTCTGTGTACTTTGTGTGTATGACTTCCAGTTCTGTGTACTTTGTGTGTATGACTGCCAGTTCTGTCTACTTTGTATGCATGACTTCCAGTTCTGTCTACTTTGTATGCATGACTGCCAGTTCTGTCTACTTTGTATGCATGACTGCCAGTTCTGTCTACTTTGTATGCATGACTGCCAGTTCTGTGTACTTTGTGTGTATGACTGCCAGTTCTGTCTACTTTGTATGCATGACTGCCAGTTCTGTCTACTTTGTATGCATTGACTGCCAGTTCTGTGTACTTTGTGTGTATGACTTCCAGTTCTGTGTACTTTGTGTGTATGACTGCCAGTTCTGTCTACTTTGTATGCATGACTTCCAGTTCTGTCTACTTTGTATGCATGACTTCCAGTTCTGTCTACTTTGTGTATATGACTGCCAGTTCTGTGTACTTTGTGTGTATGACTTCCAGTTCTGTCTATTTTGTGTGTATGACTTCCAGTTCTGTTTACTTTGTGTATATGACTTCCAGTTCTGTCTACTTTGTGTGTATGACTTCCAGTTCTGTCTACTTTGTATGCATGACTGCCAGTTCTGTCTACTTTGTATGCATGACTGCCAGTTCTGTGTACTTTGTGTGTATGACTGCCAGTTCTGTCTACTTTGTATGCATGACTGCCAGTTCTGTCTACTTTGTATGCATGACTGCCAGTTCTGTGTACTTTGTGTGTATGACTTCCAGTTCTGTGTACTTTGTGTGTATGACTGCCAGTTCTGTCTACTTTGTATGCATGACTTCCAGTTCTGTCTACTTTGTGTATATGACTGCCAGTTCTGTGTACTTTGTGTGTATGACTTCCAGTTCTGTCTATTTTGTGTGTATGACTTCCAGTTCTGTTTACTTTGTGTATATGACTTCCAGTTCTGTCTACTTTGTGTGTATGACTTCCAGTTCTGTCTACTTTGTGTATATGACTTCCAGTTCTGTCTACTTTGTGTGTATGACTTCCAGTTCTGTCTACTTTGTGTATATGACTTCCAGTTCTGTCTACTTTGTGTGTATGACTTCCAGTTCTGTCTACTTTGTGTATATGACTTCCAGTTCTGTCTACTTTGTGTGTATGACTTCCAGTTCTGTCTACTTTGTGTATATGACTTCCAGTTCTGTCTACTTTGTATGCATGACTGCCAGTTCTGTGTACTTTGTGTATATGACTGCCAGTTCTGTGTACTTTGTGTGTATGACTTCCAGTTCTGTCTACTTTGTGTATATGACTTCCAGTCCTGTCTACTTTGTGTATATGACTGCCAGTTCTGTGTACTTTGTGTATATGACTTCCAGTTCTGTCTACTTTGTGTATATGACTGCCAGTTCTGTCCACTTTGTGTGTATGATTCCAGTTCTGTCTACTTTGTATGCATGACTGCCAGTTCTGTCTACTTTGTGTATATGACTGCCAGTTCTGTGTACTTTGTGTATATGACTGCCAGTTCTGTGTACTTTGTGTGTATGACTGCCAGTTCTGTGTACTTTGTGTGTATGACTTCCAGTTCTGTCTACTTTGTGTATATGACTGCCAGTTCTGTGTACTTTGTGTGTATGACTGCCAGTTCTGTGTACTTTGTGTGTATAACTTCCAGTTCTGTGTACTTTGTGTGTATGACTTCCAGTTCTGTGTACGACATTGCTAAGTTGATTATCATTCCATTCATCTGACACTTTTGTTGTTAGATGCATGTTTTGACTCGGAAGTTGAGTAGCACTTTTATTATCAGACTGTGGTATTCCTTTGGATATTTTCTTTGGGGTTCTCAAATTAAATCACAGAGGACAAAACGTCTTATGTTAAAAACATAATTGAATGGGAAGTGTAAACTGGAAAAAAAAAAGTTGTAACACATTAGTTTAATGATAGTTGGACATAATAATAATAAGGCTTGTCTTCGAGTCCGAAGATTAGTGAGGAATGCAGTATTTCCCATGGCTGCGCAGTCCCAGCTGTGACCTACATACTTTGTCACATCCAAGGCAAGCATAACCATTGTTCGCAGGTGGTCGATTTAGATTTTATTTTCGCAGTCTGCGTTTGTCCTCGACAGCAGATTTTCTTTTGGTCTCAAATGTGTATCCCACGGCCTTCGTGAGTGACCTCCAGCTGTCTCTTTCTGAGGCCGCATGCAACCAGGTGCTCTCTTCTATGTTATGTCTATGTTGGACATAATGCTGGTACACTTATACACGGTTCAAAACTCTAGCCTTCAAGTAAAAGAAGTTTCAAGTAAAATGCTTACCTTACAATTCTATGGAGTATTATTTATTATCAGCATTTACCTCTGTGTTAATGTTGCATTCTACTCCATCCATGTCAATTGTTTAGATCAGTAGGTATTGCTCTTCACTGTAGGGAGTTATAGAACATACATTTCGCACTTGATATTTGTACACAATAACTTCATTTGCTAGATTTCTTGGAATGATAGAATCTAGTGTTGTAGTATTTTGACTGGTGAATCTTGTATAGTATTATTTTGGATGGTTGGTATGGTGCAGTAGTATTTTGAATATTGTAGTCTAGGAAGGTGTCTGTAATCTCTCTAGTTGTTTAATGAATGTATTTATGGACTGCTTTTGGTGCTCTGATTTATGTTTCATACTAAAAAATGTTTTTTTTTTGCTTGAAAATGAAACAATAAACTATAAGAAACTCTTTCAACTTGTTGACTTTGTGTTGATTGCTTTTGTAGTACCACGGAATTAATGACCATTATAGATCCAGTTCACATTTGGTTAGGTTAGAGTAGCTGATAGTTAGATCTGAGATGATGTGCACAGACATTTGACAAGTGACAATACCTAAAAGTTTCAGTTGAACAATGCTATAGCTATGAATTATAAATTTGAATGTTTAAGTTGCTTAGTTCTTTTACTTTCTCTATATTATAAAACAACTTGTGTAAATGTAATTTTAACTCGTTCTTAGTGTAAAATATAGTCTATAAAATCCCTCACTCCAAGCACAATAGAGGAGTTTCTATAATATAAAACTCACTTGGGAAGGGAGCTGGTCTATGAACAACATTTATCAAACTCCACAGATCATACAGAATGTATGATGACATCTCTTGGGAAAGGATTAGCCTATTTGTTTATACAGCTAAAGAAATGAAAAAGGCTAACCAACTAAGGTTATCTGAGTCCAGTTGGTGTATTGTATAGGTTGCTCACACTAAGAAACAAAACATAATTCCATAAACACTTAACAGGAATTATTAAAAGGTGATATTTTTTAATGTCCAGTTCTGTTGAACTTATTCGACAGTACATAATTAAAAAACAAACTTGCAAACACTGCTAGTTAAATGAAAGAATTTATTCTGCCAATGACTACAAAGTAAAGAAGTAGAGAACAATCTAAGAAATAATACAACATGGGAAGAATATCAGACACACAAACTAGTGAGGTTTGAAATAATACAACATGGGAAGAATATCAGACACACAACCTAGTGAGGTTTGAAATAATACAACATGGGAAGAATATCAGACACACAACCTAGTGAGGTTTGAAATAATACCACATGGGAAGAATATCAGACACACAACCTAGTGAGGTTTGAAATAATACAACATGGGAAGAATATCAGACACACAACCTAGTGAGGTTTGAAATAATACAACATGGGAAGAATATCAGACACACAACCTAGTGAGGTTTGAAATAATACAACATGGGAAGAATATCAGACACACAACCTAGTGAGGTTTGAAATAATACCACATGGGAAGAATATCAGACACACAACCTAGTGAGGTTTGAAATAATACCACATGGGAAGAATATCAGACACACAACCTAGTGAGGTTTGAAATAATACAACATGGGAAGAATATCAGACACACAACCTAGTGAGGTTTGAAATAATACCACATGGGAAGAATATCAGACACACAACCTAGTGAGGTTTGAAATAATACCACATGGGAAGAATATCAGACACACAACCTAGTGAGGTTTGAAATAATACCACATGGGAAGAATATCAGACACACAACCTAGTGAGGTTTGAAATAATACAACATGGGAAGAATATCAGACACACAACATAGTGAGGTTTGAAATAATACAACATGGGAATAATATCAGACACACAACCTAGTGAGGTTTGAAATAATACAACATGGGAAGAATATCAGACACACAACCTAGTGAGGTTTGAAATAATACCACATGGGAAGAATATCAGACACACAACCTAGTGAGGTTTGAAATAATACAACATGGGAAGAATATCAGACACACAACCTAGTGAGGTTTGAAATAATACAACATGGGAAGAATATCAGACACACAACCTAGTGAGGTTTGAAATAATACAACATGGGAAGAATATCAGACACACAACCTAGTGAGGTTTGAAATAATACCACATGGGAAGAATATCAGACACACAACCTAGTGAGGTTTGAAATAATACCACATGGGAAGAATATCAGACACACAACCTAGTGAGGTTTGAAATAATACAACATGGGAAGAATATCAGACACACAACCTAGTGAGGTTTGAAATAATACCACATGGGAAGAATATCAGACACACAACCTAGTGAGGTTTGAAATAATACCACATGGGAAGAATATCAGACACACAACCTAGTGAGGTTTGAAATAATACCTCATGGGAAGAATATCAGACACACAACCTAGTGAGGTTTGAAATAATACAACATGGGAAGAATATCAGACACACAACGTAGTGAGGTTTGAAATAATACAACATGGGAAGAATATCAGACACACAACCTAGTGAGGTTTGAAATAATACAACATGGGAAGAATATCAGACACACAACCTAGTGAGGTTTGAAATAATACAACATGGGAAGAATATCAGACACACAACCTAGTGAGGTTTGAAATAATACAACATGGGAAGAATATCAGACACACAACCTAGTGAGGTTTGAAATAATACAACATGGGAAGAATATCAGACACACAACCTAGTGAGGTTTGAAATAATACAACATGGGAAGAATATCAGACACACAACCTAGTGAGGTTTGAAATAATACAACATGGGAAGAATATCAGACACACAACCTAGTGAGGTTTGAAATAATACAACATGGGAAGAATATCAGACACACAACCTAGTGAGGTTTGAAATAATACAACATGGGAAGAATATCAGACACACAACCTAGTGAGGTTTGAAATAATACAACATGGGAAGAATATCAGACACACAACCTAGTGAGGTTTGAAATAATACAACATGGGAAGAATATCAGACACACAACCTAGTGAGGTTTTAACCAGAACACATTCAACTATTAATTTAAACAAAAAACACACTTTTTTTCTTTATTTAAAAGCATGTACAAATGTCAATGTTTTCCTAATTCTTCAAAAACATTTGTTAGATATTAAAAACCAAATAAACTCATTATTCAGTTACTTTGTAAGTGTCTCAAAACTATTGACAGCAATTTAAACAAAAACTTTGGCATCATTCCATCTACATCTCTAGGGATGTAGCAAGCAACAAAAGACTAAAAGCTGGGAAAAATAAATCTTAATTATTATCTAAAAGGACATAGTTGTCATGTGGATTTAAAATGGTAGTGGGAAAAAAATTTCCCCAAGTTGATTGTGTTGCTATTGTAGCATGGAGCTTTCATCATTCTCTGGGTGTCAGTTTTTCAATATCATCCTAATCCCAAGTGATGGTCAAGTCTTGCCAACACTAGTGCCAAACTGGGGAGTAAAGTGTACTAGTGGGCAAGTTCCACCCTTGTTGATGAGACATGTAATCTATTAGGATGTGTGAAATGTCAACCCAAGACTTAGAGCTCATTCAATGTCAAATTATACATAGAACAGCATTGAGAAAACAGATTTACTTGTACACAAAACAGTCATAACTACTAGTACCAGTACACAAAACACAGTCAGATTTACTTGTACACAAAACAGTCATAACTACTAGTACCAGCACACAAAAAACAGTCATAACTACTAGTACCAGTACACAAAAAACAGTCAAACTACTAGTACCAGTACACAAAAAACAGTCATAACTACTAGTACCAGTACACAAAAAACAGTCATAACTACTAGTACCAGTACACAAAAAACAGTCATAACTACTAGTACCAGTACACAAAACACAGTCAGATTTACTTGTACACAAAACAGTCATAACTACTAGTACCAGCACACAAAAAACAGTCATAACTACTAGTACCAGTACACAAAAAACAGTCATAACTACTAGTACCAGTACACAAAAAACAGTCATAATTACTAGTACCAATACACAAAAAACAGTCATAATTACTAGTACCAGTACACAAAACAGTCATCTTTACTATTGCACAAAAGTCATATTAATGTGTACACAAAACTCAGTCCTATTTACTAGTGCACAAAACAGTGATATTAACGTGTCCACAAAACACACCCACAGCACTACATGAACAATAAAAGTATCTTGTTAGTTTGCATGTCAAAGTTTGTAATTTGATTCATTTGAAACAAAAACAAAAGGCTACACAAATAAAACAATGTTTATTCACAAACCAAAAGAACAACAAAGATTCATGTGGACATCAACAAAGAACAACAAAGATTCATGTGGACATCAACAAAGAAGGAATTCAGTCCACATTAGACAATATTAGAATGGATAATAAATAACTGAATGAAATATATACAGCAATGTAGATCTCAAGCAGTGCAGGTCACAAAACATTCTTTGAAAACATTTTTAGTAACCAAAAAGACAAATGCATCGAAGAACAGGATTTGTCTATGAAATGATAAACAACTGAAGTATGAAACATCTGAATTACAAGTTCAGCATACTTTATTACAACCAATACTGACTACAACAAGATACATTTTTGTTGCGGTCCAACTCTCAACTCAACTTTCAGAGAGGATAACTATGCTGTTCATGAGTAATACAAACATCTTTTGTATACCACTTATTACAGACAGATTGACACTTTAATCATGAAGGAAACATTACATTATAGTCATCTGAAAAACTAGAAATGAAAAAATCTCAAAAACAAAAAATGTGATTAAAACATTGAAAGCCACACTGAAATATTGTCTAGAACATGAGCTGCATGACAATGAGCTATGCTAACTAGACAATCACAATAAGCAAACATTGAACAAGTTTGCACATGACCTAGAATATATCATAAAAACAAATATCTGACAAGTGAAGCATATATACATTATACACAAGTTCAAATTTTTGGTTCATTGCTAAATAAACGTTTGAACAAAATAAGCATTAGTGCTAAATTTATTTGAACCTTCAAATCTTATAATAATAGATATTTTAAAGCTTTCAAACAACATATATTCCTTTTTGTTTTAACTTGCTTTGCAAAGCCATAACCATTTATGAAAAACTTAAAAAAGTTTAAAAAAAAACAACAACCTGTATAAGTGCCACTGAAACCAAGCAGTGAAACAATGACTGAAGTTTTATGAATCACAATGAAAACAATTATTGAAATGCTAACTCCCACAATAAATACACATGATAATTTATCTTGACATTCTCCCATCTACAAAAGGCAATGGTTTATTTCCATGGTGTGAGTTACATTTTGTGGTGCAGTCTGGCAACTGGCACTCATACACAGGTTTGCAAACTCTGGCTGTCCCACTTGCTCCAACAAAAGCTAATTACGTCCCTTCTGTTTAATGTTGAGCTTTTCTAGGAGTACTCCCCCCAGATAATTGTGATGCATTCATAGCAATTCTCTTCTGTTTAATCTTTAGCTTTGCTAGTAGTACTCCCCACAGATAATTGTGATGCATTCATAGCAATTCTCTTCTGTTTAATCTTGAGCTTTTCTAGGAGTACTCCCCCCAGATAATTGTGATGCATTCATAGCAATTCTCTTCTGTTTAATCTTTAGCTTTGCTAGTAGTACTCCCCCCAGATAATTGTGATGCATTCATAGCAATGCTCTTCTGTTTAATCTTTAGAATTTCTAGGAGTACTCCCCACAGATAATTGTGATGCATTCATAGCAATTCTCTACCCAGTTTTGATATATATATATATATATATATATATATATATATATATATATATATATATATATACAGAGTCAGTCACATGACTTTTTTCCTACCCCCAGCGTACCATTCAGGCTTTAAACTAGAAAAACATAAAAACTGGCCAAGAAAATACCAAGAGAAAATATGTCAGTATTTCTAATGGATCAACAAATACAAAACCAAAATCTAAATAAATAATGTCAAAGAAAGACTGGGTTTACAAAATGTTACACCAAGTGCAGACTTCTCTGCTATGTCACAGCCTGTAATCCAATTGAAATTGTAAGCATTATTTCATCCTCTAAGCATCTAAAATTCCAGAAAATAAGAATGTGGAATGATACCAATGACATCACAAGGTGTTTTTTTTTTGTTGTAAGTTTGTCTTCCAACTTGTCATCAAATAAACTATTCAGAAACATCTCATTGATTAAACAAAAATGTAACAGCAATGCCAATAGTTCTACATTATTTTGTAGTGACATTAAATAATACTCAAAGCTGACAAAAGGTCAAGCAGACTATACAGTTTAGACCAAAAAAGTTTTGTACAGCACAACATGCCAAGAAGAATGACAACTCTTTGAACACCAATGTCACTTGTCAGAAGACTAGTTTACCTACATTTTTATGTTCAATGGCAATTTGACCAATTTTTTTTTCAGCCATTCCACTAACCAGTGTGTGCAATGGACAGCTCAATGATTTCTTTGCTTACCAAATGGAGGCTAATACTGGTCTAGGCCTACCAGCGCAGCAAGCAACATTTGAGCTACTATCAAGGAGCTTAACATACAGCAAACAGTGACTAATTGTAAAGAACAAGAAACAGTAAGTACAAACAAACTGGTTTAAACCTCAAGGTCCCTGTACACCTAACAGAAATAACAAGACAAAAAAAAACATAACAGTGTATTCTTGTAAATAAATAAATGGAATGACATTTTCACTTCAAAAAGAAAATTAAATTAAGAAAAAAATTAGTGAGTATTAATTACCTTTTCAAACAATAGTAAATGTAAAATACTTTTGTGTGATGGGGGAGGTGGGGAGGGGTTGGCAGGGTAAAAAAAAAAAGTGGGACTACAAACTGACTAGCATCAAATGAAAGCAAAATTAAAAAAAAACAACAAAAAAACAATAAATTGCATTAGTATCAAATAAAAAAACCTTTTGATCATGTGACGGTGAGAAAGATCTATACAGTGTATTAGATAATGTAGACAGAGTAAAAAATGTCTATTCACAATATGTTTTATTAGCTGTAAGTCAAACATTTTCAATAAATTGGATGAACCAATCCAAACAAAACAAAATCTTTGCTGTAGTGTTCAGTCTTCCGTAACAGTATTACAAAAACTGACTCAGCTAACAATGTGGAGTTATTAATCACAAAAATGTCTTAGCACAAGCTTATAACCAAAGCTTACCTTCCTTTCATTCTGTGATGCTTACATTGTCAACACTGAGGTGGGAACCATTGGATCACATAATATTAATAGCAGTACCAAAACAAAAAGTCAAATAGATTCCCATCAACTCAAGGTTTAGTAAGTATTAACAAATAAAAATCCTATGACTAGATCAGTTGTATATATTAACATTTTTAAATAAGAAGCTTACACAGCAACATGATGTTCAGAAGCATTTGGAAGAAAGTGGAAAGATTGATTTATTGAGAGAAAACTGTCGATGACATGCATACAAGTGAAATGACATTGTCAAGAACTCTGACTAGAGGAGATGAAGAGCTATTCACAGGGTATACACAAAAATGTTATCAAAAGATCTACAAACAATGTAGAGAATAGTGACAAAAAAACAACAACATTGAAAGAGAACTTATTTGAATTTTAAACTAAAGAGTAAGTAGTCAATAAATAATTCATATTACTGAAACAAACAAAATGAGAAGTGGAATCTGTAGACAAACTATTATGGAATGGTTAAATACTGATGAGTCAATAGTACTGAAGGTAAACTGTAGGTCAATGAAAAAAACTAACCTGGGCTAAAACACAATAGATTGCTCTAAAGACAAATTAGAGAAACATTAACATAAAATCAATATAATGTAAACTTAAGATATCAAATTGTGAAACTGAATAGAAATAAATTAAATGCCTTTGGCTTTTGACACAACATTAAACCAAGTGTAGATGGATCAAGTAGTGCTGTCATGCTGAATGTCTCTGGCTAAAAAACAGGAAGTCTGTGACTTGAGACTTAGCCTGAGTCTTAGTCCCTGAGTTCTCTCACTGCACTAGTAATATAGATGGACATTGCATTAGTCAGAACAATCTTTGTTAACTCTTGTCCCTTACTATGGACTTCCAAATGGACTCTAGGTTTCTGTCAAGTCTTTTTCTAATTCAATCCAGATTTAAGGTGCACTATTACATAAGTGAGTTTGATACACTTACATTTGTTGTGATGTGAGGGGATAAAAAAAGTGGCATGAGTTAAAAAAACACAAAAAAAACACAACTCCTAGTTGGCTTATGGGTGAAATCAAGAAGTTTTGATATGTTGGACAGCACCAGTGGTGATCAAAGAAATAACCAGTGCACTATTGAGTCAAGTTGGTCAATAAGAAGTAAACCAAGTGACATTCCCAAGATAACAGTCACTAGACATAGAATGTAATACTAGAGTTATCTTCACTAGACATAGAATGTAATACTAGAGTTATCTTCACTAGACATAGAATGTAATACTAGAGTTATCTTCACTCCACAAAAGGTAGTTCAAATAAAACATCTACTTTGTAAATAAATAAAACTAACTAGAGTAATTTACTGATTGCGAATCTGAACATATGAATACAGGTTACCATAATATTATCCGGCTTTAAAATAGATAGGGAAACCTGGACTTCTTATCCCATGCTATTAATTCAACTCTAAATAAATGGGACATGTTTAAACACACAGATTTGCTACATTATGTACCGCAAAGCATTGCAAACACCATGTGTGCTAAGCTTAAGTGCCCTTAAACTAATAAATAACTAGTATTCTCTACAACATAATGTTATAGACTTTTTGAGATCTAAATAGCTTAGCAATTTATTGCTTAAAGGAGAATAGTAAAAAAATTACATGTAGACCTAAATCTATCAATGATTTTTTTTACACTGGTCTTGATCTCAAAGAGCTTTATAGATCTATCAATTCTAGAGAGTCCAGTGAGTCTAGATTACAGCTCATTTATTAAAGTCATCATCTAGAGCCGAGCTTCTCAAACTGTTTTGTAGTGTTTCATGTGGCCTGAATAGGTGTTCCACAAACTATTGGAGTACTTAACTAGTAGGCCTGTACAATTAATTCCTAGGTAAATGCAGACAATAAATAAACAATGTTTTTATCAGCTCTTCTCTGTAACAGAAACAATTTCTTTAACAACACACCCACACTATATAGTGTGAATGCTGAAAATAAAATGTAATGATAGTCAAATGTTTTCGTCTACCCTTTGTGTCATTAATTGATCAAAGTTCTAAGTACAGCTTGCAAAATGTAAGTTACTCTATTTGTACATTATTGACATAGAGATTGAAACAGGCTTTTTTTTTTTTAAAAGGAAAATACACTTATAAGAGTTTTTAACTTGTACAATTTTAAAATGCACAATATGAACATAGTGATTATAAATGACTATAAAGGAAAAGATGATTCCAATGGCTAGATTATAAATGACTATAAAGGAAAAGATGATTCCAATGGCTAACTGACAATGAAAATACACTAGAAGCATCTTATTGCATCAAATATCTGGTTGGAAGTGCAACAAAAGAAGAGGATGATGATAATGTCTTATTTCTGGGAAGCAACTCCAAAGCTGAAAGAATTTATAACACCTGAAGTAACAGATGTTGGAAATGTTCCAAAATAAGACATCATACAATTCTTAAACTGCCAACAAGCACAGGAACCACCTCAAGAACAAAATCTGGTTAATTTTTTATATCAACTTTAACCGTGTCAAGCTTTGGTGATTTTTATTTGTGTGTGATTTATTAGCCCACGTCTTGTGTCAACTTACCCCAGTGGATATCTCTGATAAATAAAGAGATAAGTTTATTTCATTTTCTTTTCCTGACTGTGTAAGTTGCTACATGTGAAGTTTGGTAAGAATCAATTAATAAAAAATGAAAATTGTGACTTTTTTTTGTTCTTCTCTGATCATATTTTTACACATTTTCAAAACAAATAACTTGTTACACATCCTTGTCAGTTGTTTTCCAATATGATTCCATAGATTCTAGATTTAGATGACCAGGTAGACTTCTGTGTTTCACATGCCAGAGCTGCTTTTGGCAAACTTCAAGGACAAGTGTGGCAATGGAGAGGACTCAGCATATCCACAAAACTGAAAGTCTACTGTTCTGTAGTGCTCCCTTTCACTCTTATATGCACCAAGAGTCCTGGACCTTATATTCTCGCCACATCAAAAAACATAACTCCTTTTCACCTAAGGAAAATTCACAAGCTGCATTGGTCTGACCACATACCAGATACTAAAATCCTACAGTTGTCTAATATGAACAGTATCCATGCCACAGTAAAAAGGTCTCAATTTCGATGGGTGGAACACATAGTTCACATGCAGACAATCGCCTTCCCAAACGACTTCTGTACAGGGAGCTGTGTGCAGGAAAGTGCTATTGAGACACCCTTAAGAGCTCCTTCAAGGAGTGTGCTATTGACATTTATGGCTGGGAAGCACTAGCTCTTGATCGCTCCTCATGGCGTGAAGCTGTGAGTCTCCACGAGATACGAAGCAAGGAGAGTGGCCAGCATGAAAGAGAGCTGAACCAAACAAAAAAACAAAAGCCTATCTGCATTTGACCAAAACCTACCCATGCTACATAGGATGTGGTCAGCCTTTTAATGCGAGGATTGGACAATCCTCTTCCTTTTCATAGGAAATGAGAAATAAGCTCATCTTCAACCACAAAGGAGGAGCTATATATATATATATATATCTAGAAAACTAAATACAGCAACCACTCAGCAGACAAATGTCATACAAATACTCCTCTTTCCCAAACTTGTCTACAAATGAGTTTGCACTGAGCTGTAGAAATACTTGGACTGAATATGTTGCTGTGGGGAAAGTAAGGTACAGGAGAAGAGATAAACAGCCTGTAACATGTACAAGGCATGAAGAGAGAATTACAATGAATCCAATACTTCAGCATCTTAATCTGATGTACTAAGACAATGACTCAACTGAAGGAATTCAAAGATAGTCCTTAGAACATTGTTTTGTTTTATTTTCTGTTACCACAACTTTTGCTTTCACACAACTGACCCTACCACAAGCTGACCTAAATTTTAAATACAATCCTTTTGTTGGCAAACAAAGCAACTAATCTATTTTTATTGACGAATGGCTGATGAGGTTTTTTTTTTTATTCTTTTATTTTCTCCTAGGTCTAACAATTAAAAACTCAAAACCCATGCCAAAGTGAATGCATCAGTGAATTACTCTAGTATGACTAGTTCTATAAAAAGTGAACCACTATTGTTAAAAAATTAATTTAAATGCTTCTTCATTATAGTCTGTATTTCAGTGGAACTTTGGACCTTTCATCCCAGAATGAATGATTCTTGAGAAATATTAGAAGTTATCACTTTTCCCTTGATTTGATTTAGTTACAAGTCTTGTAATAAACTTTCCTCGTTGAAACTGTCCTTGAGTTCTTAGAGATCTCTGTATGTTTCCATCAGGTAGTGTTGTCAGGGCTCTTGTTGGTTTCACCTGAACAGTATTCAACAGCTTAATCATTACATGTTTGCAAATGTCAATCAAATCTTATTGAAAAGAAATGTTTTAAAAACACAAATATTTAAAAAATAAGCTAATAGTCACTAAATGGGAGATAGTACAAGAATGACATAATACCCCAAGGGAAAAAAAAAGGGGGGGGGGGTGGATGGGATTAGGGAAGTACAATTCTGAGAAAAAACTATGACCAAAATGACTCAAACCCCAGGAGCCACCTGTTACTGAAACACCTGTTACCCTTCAGTCACACCACAAAGTCTAATGAATCTATATTTCAGGCACTAGATACCTAGGGATATTAGAGTTAGTCACGTAGAATTCAATTTATCTATGTGGAGGTTATCTCTGGCAATGCTAAATGGTTGGAAGTTTTCTTTAAAGGTATAACTAGCATCTACCACTTTTTTTCTTCTTTTAAAAATATTCTACAGAGTTTTTTTGATCCAACATATCTCCAGCTTAATATTAACACTCAGAGTAAAGACAGAAAAATGCAGAGCGCGTGTTCTTACTTGCAATATTTTCTTTTTCACCTGCTCTCCATCATTATTCTCTTCAGCTATTGGATGCAAGCTGGACCTGGTCAAAGCTGGGTTAGTGTAAGCATATGGTATGGCTGCGTCATACATGCAAGGTGAACCAGAAGGAGAGGGCGCAGGTGAAGTATACGAGAAACTGTCATCAGGCTGATACATCTGTCTGTAGGTCTGGTCTTCACTGAATATTGATCCATAGGTCTAAGGAAAAGTGTTAAAATTGTAGTTCAAAACAACAACAAAGAGACTAGAAAAGTTAAAAAAAGAAATTAATTAGTTAATCCCCCAACCCTCAAAAAAAAAAATCAATTAAAATTTAATTAGTTAGAAAAGATCATATACCACATCTTCACTAAATCCTGGAAAAAAATCATCCTTCTCAGATGTAGTCACATGTGGTTGAAAAACAATCAGCATTATCCATATGGGCAGCAACAGTTTGAAGATCTATAATCATTAAAAACAAAAATGATAAAATGTAAACAAGATAAGTGAAATAAAGACAAACTCAAAATGTATTTCTTGTTTTGTTTTTACACAACTTGTTTATATACATATATGATATATATCTACACTATAAAGTAGAAAGTAAGGCATATCTATGTATGTATGTTACCAATAGAAATCAAAACCGCTTGACCAATCTTGATAAAACTTGGCAGAAATGTTCCTTGGGTACTAACTGGAACCATGACGTATGTATATTAGTCCTAAAACAAACTTACGACCCTCAAAAAAAAAAAAAAAGTTGCCCAACTCTATTAAAGTATTAGTATTTCATAAATCTAGGCCATGTTTATCATGGTTACATGAGAGAAGATCGAAAGGATCTAGATCTAATTTTTAAAACTACACTTTGCACAGATAGTTTTTTACTTTGACACACACAAAATATAGTCTATTGATTTCATTATTTAACAAAATTAATCTTCAAATTTGTCTTTCAAAAGCATTTTTACATAAATTCGTTCCTTATATCTGCGAATTTAGAAGTCCTGACGTACATTCTTTCATTAGACCAGACCAAAATGTTACACATCTCTCTATTCCTAGGCCTAAAACTCTAATTCAACTTCTCTTTGCAAAGATAGTTTTATACTTTCACACACGAACATACTAATTACAGTCTATTCATTTCATATTTTAATCAAATTAACATTCATATTTGTTTTTCTAAAGCATTTTTCATACATTCGTTCGCTATGGCTGCGATGCCATGTTGACAGACATTTTAACATTTCCATTCATGTGTAGCGCAAACCTTACATGCGCAGAGAAAACACGCTGTGATTGGACAGGCAATTGAGGCTCTATATGGGTGATAATAAATGTACTAACATAAAATAATTAATAAGCTTAATTAATCTTAAATTCAACCTTAAACTGATAGATCAAGAATGTTTAGTGAAAGTAGATGTATTTTACTTAATTTAAACAAAGGAATCTAAGTTTAATCTAGGTCAAAAAATATATTAGACTCTAGATCTCAATATATATGCAAACAAATCTTTTTGTAACAAATAGGTAGCCAGGCCAAGCCAAGTTTAAGCGTACTTAGCCTCTTGACCACGCTTCCCACAAACTATTCTAATGTACTATATCAGTGACATGCATATTGAGACCTGCGGTCCGCAGGTAATATAGGGCTAGTATATAATATTAATTGAACTTAAAGGTTACATTCTAAATGATAATATAACTTCCCTAGCCTCAAAATGTGTTGAACATTAGGGGCAAACACTTGTGATCTTCTTTCCAGTTTGCTATATTTCTGTTTCTTGCCATTCTTAGCATCCAGCATGTCTTCATGTGCCTCTATAAGATGCCCCACAGGATGTTATAAATTACACCATAGTTTTTTGGTTTTTTTTTTGTCAATGAAGTCCCATAAAACTCTACCTCAGTTATTGCTTATAGGGATGTAGTTTGTTAAGGCTTCCGCGCGGTATTGATTCTTGGAAATATATCTAGTGTAGATCTGACTGGAAGTAACGCTGAACTCAACTACTTCAGTAACACCGGCGAAAGGCCGAAACAATCAAATATGTAGTCGACTGCTCTACAAGAAGCGTCTTCTTTTTAGCGTCACTTAGAGCGTTCTTGTTTTTAACCAACTTTACGTCATCGTCGCTAAATAAAACTTTACCCTATTCCCAAAACAAATAACTAATTCCTAATCATGTCATAACAAGTTGCTTGTGTTTTGTTTGTCAATGAAGTCCCATAAAACACTACTTGAGTTACTACTTATAGGGATGTTGTTGCTCTTATTGATGCCTACAAACTTAGTCCGGGACTAACAGAAGCAGTGTTACTGAACTGCTTGAGGTTGGTGACATGCCAGTGTGGGCTGAGTCACAATCCCACATTATCAATTTATTGGAAAAACACAACCTCTGCCAAACCTACAGCACCATCAGTTTGGTTTAAAATAGTTCTAAGTGGCAAAATGTTGAAAACTGTCAAAATATAATCTGAAGAACAGACTTCTAATAGCAGGACAGAACACAATAAACTAAAGGACTTGTAACAGAAATTTATAAGCTCGGTTACATGATTTTTTACATTTATTTTGTAAATAT